>NC_132902.1:15478075-15658075 GCF_030463535.1 Salminus brasiliensis | reverse complement strand
CTTGCCATTGTTCATCTTCTTACAGAGGAGAGGTAAGCACTTTGCCTATACACACAGACAAAGGGCAAAGCTGAGTAGGTTCGTTTGGTGGCAGAGGCTCAGGGAGAATGAAGGGCGCCTTTAGGTGTGAGGTGTTGGCAGGGCTGCCAGCAGTACATTTACAGTCTGTAAAAGCGCTCAAGCAACACCTGACTACTACTACACTATGTCCAAATGTTCATGGACACCCCTTCTAATGAATGCATTCAGCTACTTCAAGTTGCATCCACTGCCAATAGAAAAAGACTCTCTGGAGCAGATAAACATTAACCTATTGGCACCATGCCTAATGCCCCCCAGCACTGAGCTGTGGAGCAGTGAAACTGTGTTCTCTGTTGTGATGGTGTCCCACCCAGTACAGTGCAACAGTGTCCTTCCTTGGACAATAGAGACAGTTACTCCAACAAATTCCAGGTTAATGCTTCCTGCCATCAGCAGCCAGAACCAGGGAGAGAACAACTGGCCTTGCTCTCTCCAGGTGGGTAGATGGCTCTCTCTCTTTCCCCATATCACTTCAGTGTGATGCTGGCCAGCAATAGGGTGTCTGGTACCTGACGCTGAGTGTGTTGGTTGCCCGGTTTCATTCTATCAGTGCAGTTCGAAAAGAGGTGGTGGCTGGTTGTGGAGGAATACGTCAGTCCTCATGCTGGTGTCGGCAGCAATACAAGTAATAGGGAGAGAATATTAATGAGTAGGGAGGGTAATTCTCTAAAAATCTAAAATTAGGAAGGAAAATTGTGTATAAAAATAATAACAATTAAGTAAAATAAAAATTGGGATGTACATAAAACCAAAAGCAGTGCAAACAAGGTTGGCAATCCTGCATTTGAAGCATCTCTGAAACAGGCCCTGCCTCCTCTCCAGCCCAGGAAGCGGAAGATGCACTTCTTTGAAAATAAGATTGTGTCACACACACCCCTTCAAAATATCCCAAACCGTGGCCCTCCCCTGATCGATCTCGCCTGACAGAGAGGGCCTTTGTGAGGGTCTTAGCTGAACAGATGTCTGCGTGTAGAGAGCACTTCACCTGGAAGCGTGTGAGGCTCCTCTCCGCACCCGGATTACCCGTGGCCTCGCTTTGATGGATTAGCATGTAGGGAAATTGCTCGATTATTGATATGAAAATGCTCGCGAAACGACTATGCGCAAGAGAGGGAGGAGAAGGGAACGAGAGATGTTGGGGTGAGGGGGGGTGGTGAAGAAACGTGCGTCTCTGAGAGGGGGGCTTATCACCCACCCTCGTTTGATGGAGAGGAGAGAGAGGGGGAAAAATAGGGGGTACAAAAGACAGACGAGGGCGCGAGGAGGAGAAGGAGAGCGGGTGTGTGCCAGCGGAGGCGCATTCAGCTGCCCTTCATGAAATATTGTTCATCCCTATATTAACAGGGCTGACAGGGAGGAGATAAGAACCGCTCTGAAATAGCACACGCAATGTCCCCAGGAGATATTTCAATCTTTATTCTCGCTCTCTCTCCCTGACTCTCTCTCTCTCTCTCTCTCTCTCTCTGTTATTCTTTCATTTAGGGAAGTTGGATGTGAAATGTGGCTCAGAAATGATGACATCATCACCTCTCATGTAATGGGTTCATTTGTCAATTGGTGTAAGAGGAGCATCGGTGGGGTTTCCTCACAGCATATCCGGTACAGTGTAAAAATGAAAAGGTAAGAAAACACAAATTTCGAGGCAACTTACTGCACTAGATTTTGGAATTTTGAGGCCAACTCAAACTCCCACATTTTACAGGAAATCCCAGACAGAATTTAGGATCCACTGAAAAAGTTCAATGGCATCAATGAAAATTTTAAATTAATCAAATACATCAAGTTAGTCCAACAAAATAGTTAGTGTTATATTAAGTTAATTACTGGGCATTTTAAGGCATGTCTCCTCCTCCCCTGATCCTATAGCCTACAACACTTAGGCCAAGCAGCCTGTCATTAGGTCAGGTCTACACATATAAAAGAATTTAGCCTGCGGGGAATGAATACACACCGACAGTGAGTAAGAGGTGGGGTGACATGCCCAATATGCAAATAGCTGGTGCTCAGAGCCAATGGGATGGGTGTGAGTTTTACACTAACAGGTTGTATTGCACACTCAAACCCGCTGTATGTTACTGAAACTGAAGCCCAGCTGACTCAATTCAAATCAATCTGAGAGAAATGATTAAAGCCAATGGCAACTCGTGATGATGTCACATGACTACTTAGCCGATTTCAATGTGTTGATACGTCAGTCAGCCATAACATCAACAATACTTGCCTAAAATTGAGTAGGCCACCATCGTGCCGCCACAACAGATCTTACCATTTGAGGCATGGTTACAAGACCTCTAGAGGCATCATGTGGCATCTGGCATCAAGACGTTAGCAGCAGATCCTTTAAGTCCTGTAAAATATGAGGTGGGGCCTCCATGGATCGCATCCATGAGACATAGGTGCCCATGATAGTCAGGGCTCATTGTCCTATATGGGAACACTTTTGGTAGGTACTGATCACTGCAGACCCGGAACCCACCAGCTGCTCTGACCTGTCATCTAGCCATCACAATTTGGTTCTTGTCAATTTTATACAATGCAAGAGTTACACCAATCACAGAAGCCCTGTAACACCAAGGGACATGTTTAGTTCATACCTGGACATGTCCATCCAGCCTCTTTTCCTACTGATATATGAAAGGATAACTTAACTACTGCCTCAGACAAGACTCCCCCAGCCCATTTACATTGTCTTCCAAGTAATGGCTGCATAATAATCCTTAGGATGTAATAAAAGTCAGTTTACGAGGTAAAAAAAGATGTATCTGCAAAATCATGTGGCTCCCAAATTAGCCAGGGAACTGAATGAGGTGTGGTAGACGATGGAAGGCTCGAGCCAGAACTGTGTGAACTCAGAGTTGGATCTCCTAATCTACAACATTTTCTCACACTTTCACAGACGTACATTAGGTCCTAACATTACTTACTTACTGTACTGGGAAAGGAATAGAAGGTCAGGGAATAGGGGGTGAGGGAGGTAGCGACCAGGTGTTGGATGCCCATCTCACACTGATGCTTTTGGGAGAATGTGGCGATCGCAGTCACAGGTTGCCTTTGATCAACCAATCAGACGCTTACACAGTGCTGTCTGTTAAATGTCAAGTATGACAAGGGAGTTGGGGCCGTCTCATGATTCAACCCTCCATACACACACACACACACATACACACATACAGACATTGACAGCCCTAAAGGAGCCGTCTGCAGGTTAATGAAAACAGCGTGTGTGAACTCCGGCGGCAGGGTGACAAACATGGCTAACGTAAAAAAGCACATATTTTACAATTTCCCCTGCCTCGTAAAGGTCCAGTCGTAAAACCCAGAATTTACGCCCTTCATTAGAGCTAATACAATGCACATAATTCTAACACACAACAATTGGGATAGCTATAAAGCAACTGGTTTATACCTTCTCGAATCTATGACTCCTTGGTGACCCTCGGCCGGCCGCAGTCAGGCCAGATAGATTTACAGCGCTACACCCGCCTGCCTGATAGACCTCTGCCTTTTTAGGGAATTAGAAGTGCCAAAATATAAAATGACTTAAATATTTATTTTGTGTACTCCTGTCAGAAATATAAGTCTCCGAAGCATTATTTACAATTGGCAACTCAAGATACGGCTTTTTTTTTTCCTGGGCCGATTTATGAGCGAGCTCGGGTTAATATCCAGATGAGGAGAAGTCCGGTTATATTTTCAGCTGTAACTGAACTTAACCCCTGCTATAGTCACTCAATACTGAAATATTGAGTGTGAGAAATGCTCCAGTTCATACTGAGTCAGTAACTCTGTAGGCCAGGCCATTACCATCGGTATCCTCATGTAATTACAGTCAACTGCAGCCTTTTCAGACTTGCCCCGTAGCTATTGTGTTCCCACACAGTTTAGCAGGAGTTTCCAGCCTTTTTAACAACGTGGACTAATCAACAGCCCATAGCAGTTTTAAAGGACCACCATAACACACATGATGAACAAATGTTTTGCTTTCAGTGAGGCCCCTGAATATCAAATGTTTTTTTTTATTTTTTTTTTATTTTTATTTTTTTACTGTAACTGTCATCAGTTGCTGTATGTAAGTATCTTACTTTCTATTTTTACTTTCTTGCCTTTGACGATGTTATTTCTGTGTTTGATGCCCCAGTAATAGTATGATTATGACAATAGCATAGAAACGACAAATGGTACTGCAGAATGGCTCCCACCTCCAGGGAGTTGCTAGGCTGTTGCTAAATGGTCACAAAAGTGAAACTGCTTTTGCCAAGTGGTTTGCTATGGTGTCACAGGTGGTTGCTAGGGTGTTGCAAAGTGGAAGCTGTGGTGCCCTATGCAGTTAGTAATAAACCTAGGGGGTGTCCTAACTTTTTCCTCACAGGATAATTGTATTTTTATTAATTACATTTTACAAATGATTTTGATGGGTTTTTTTTGTTTTTTTTTTTGTTTTTTTATCAGATTAAGTTAAGTTATTTTTTTTCCCATGAGGTGTCTAATTTGTTCACATGACTGATATGTTTACAAATGGCATAACATAAGTTTTAAAACAATTTTACAGCAAAAATTATGTAAAAAATGAACAAATCATCAGTTTAATTCATTTTACCAGAACAAACATTCAACCCTTTGACCTTCAGGGCCTATTAAAAGTGTTCACACTTCACTTATTCACTTCCATAATCACATACTTTTTTTTTTACAGTAGTTACTGAATACTGGATTTGAAAGGGTTAAGCAAGAAATCACAATTTCATACGATTAGAAATCATGTATTGGCACTATTCCTATTGACACTATTCCTAATGCCAGGTGTGGGCTACAGGAGTATATAGCCACCCAGCACTGAGCTGTTGAGGAAGTGGAACTCAATTTTCTGGAAGGATGGTGCACTATCCAATCCTTCGGGATAAGTTGGGGGTGGGTTTGGGTGGTGATCGTCCAACATCCTGACCTCCAAGCAATGCTCCAAAATCTGGCAGAAAGCCTTTCTCCCTGGACAGTAGAGGGACTTACTCCAAACAAAAGCAGGATAAACTCTTTGAAAAAAACATTGAATGAGCAGGTGTCCCAATACTTTTTTATTTTCATATTGTGCTTCACACACTATAGGCTTATACCATTCAGTAACAGAGAGCTGATAGTGAAACTGCTTAGTTAGGATGTCATGTTATCAAACATTTATTAAGAAATGAAGAAAACCATTAACAATTAAAACCATTAACCAACAAATTACTGAGACCATGGTTAATGTTATGCAAGTGATTCCAACAGGGACCGCTGTGCTAATAATATCACACTGTAAAAATTCGCCATTCAAGCTTCTGAATCAGAGCAGAGAGGAAATTGTAAATGAGTGCTAGAATGGTTGTTCATGTTGTCGCTTTAGCATGCCTTCACGTATCTGTAGTATGTGTGGGAGTTCTATGCTAGGTGCTAAGTGCTTTGACCTTGCTCACCTTCTTCCATTCATACCTCGAACACCCATTCACTCCCAACCTGCTCTGATGTAGGCGCTCAGTCGGAGACCTGTGGAACATGACGCAGGGTTACGACCAGCTAGCTGACATTCCATCGTTTGCCATTTCGGCCTCTATTGAAGTGTGCACCATGTTCCAGAAATCTGTGGCTGGAACAGCCCTGTTCCAGTGTGAATTAGGGTTCTATCTATAGCGATGTTGTTCAAAGGAAAAGCCCAATAAAGACACCTTTTCCCTCGGCTCCTTTTTCCAGCACTTTATCTGCGTCCACTCGTGTGTGTGTGTGTGTGTGTGTGTGTGTGTTTCCATTCCAGAAAAAGGGCGTTTATGCTCATCATAACCTTATGACTCTGGGGGAACTGTCTCTCAATACCTGCCTGGCTGAGGTGCGTGGGGGTGTGAGGAGGGTTTTATAAGGAAAAGCTGGATGATTGCCCCCTGCTTCCCAGCTTTTCAACTAGGGGGTGGTCTCGATAGCTATACCTGCTCACTCCATGCCCCCGTAGCAGTTGAAAATCCCATTTATTTACTGAAAAAAGACCTGTCCATGGTAGCATGAGTGAAATACCACCGTCAGAAATAGGGTTCGAGAGAGCAGGCTTTTGTCAGCGCTGCTTATAAAAACAGGCCCTATTGCTTGGCCCCTATGAAAGAAAAACGCCATGAAGGCCTAATTACTAACATTCCAAAACTGAACCTACAGACAAGACAGGAGAGGTCTGTGTGGAGTGTATTAGTGTGTGTATTAGTGTGTGATGTGTGTGTGTGTGTGTGTGGGGGGGGGGGGGTACGGCTGGGTGAGTGAACACAAAAACAGAAGCTTGTGTCCTCATTAAGGAGATGTGCTAGGAGTGGCTGCCCAGTGTAGCATGCCAGCCAGTGCCAGGCTGACTCTCAGAACACACACGCACACACACACACAGCACTTTAGAGATAAAAGCGCCGCTAAACATTCTTTAATGTCCCCTTCAAACACGGCCCTGTCTACCCAGAGACCAGCCATGTCTCAGCTATAGAGTGCACCACTTTTGGAAGAGAGGGAGGTGGTGGTGTTAATGCTGGTGGTGTTTAACACCCTCTATATATGGTATGTGTGTGAAGCAGATAGTTCCTTAAATGAGGCAATCAAATAGTGGCCATTATTGGGTGAATATGTAGACCAGCGCGGATGGGTTTTCTCATTGAGAAGACAGAACAAGACAACTAGATTTTTATTTATATTTTTAAAGGCTTAAACTAAAAACAGAAGAGTCTTAAGTTTGGAATTTCCAGTCATGCCAATAATGAGTTTCTAAAACACCTTTTTTTCATCCAGAAGCTCGCTTTATTTTATTGTACTTGTAGAATTGTGCCATAAATCAGCTGCCATTGTAAAGCAAAGTAAGCTATTTCCATAGGCGACCCTTATTTAAGCTCTTATTTGTCTTAAGACGCTAATATGCACTTAAATGTTGAGTTATTAGAATGGGGGAATTGAACTGTGAGCCATTTAGCTTTAAAATATATAATATAGAAGAAATCAACCCCCTCAGCTCAGAGATTTACAGTGATTTACCACAGGTAAGTGGTTTTGTTAGGCATGATCTTTGGTGGAATGGTTGAGCCAGTCATGCTAACCATTCTAACGACTAATGATAGTAAACAGCTACTGACTGTATTTACTCAAATAAAATCTACTGACTACTAGCTTCCATTCATCATTAGCAACATCAGCATGTACACTCTAAAAAACTAAAGGCGCTACAAAAGGTTTGATGCAATGGAAGAACCATTTATCAGGAGAAAGTGTTTTGGGTCACACTCACACATCTCTATCACAAACATGGTTCAAATGGATCAAATTGGTTCTTCTATATCATCACTCAAAGAACCATTTGTAGCACCGCTATTTTTAATGGCTAAAACTATTTTGTATGATGAAACTATTCCTAGAATGGTTACTCAAAATTCAGTGAAATATATGATAAACATTGTTCAATCACAAATAAATAAAACTATTTTCAATAACTACTGAATTTATTGCTGATGTAGATGGAAGTGAAGCTTGTTATTTATGCAAAAATATGTAGTGTAATCTACTCTACCATAGTACTGAACCTGAAGCCTTTCAAACAAGACAATGCATTAACAAAATCCAAAGAAAGCTCAGAATCTAAAAGATCAGGCTTTTAGAGGCATCCAACAATAAAGGTAGCTTTCTGAATCATTTATGCAGTGACTATAAACCAGGTAGCCCACAAAAAGCGCTGCTTTTACACTGATGCTGATACTGAAGGTAATTTGCTAAAACGCTTTACAACAACATATGCATTGTTGTCAAACTCTCAGTGACCGACACCGGACAAAAAAGCATGAAGCATGACAATACAGTAATTCCGGTTTACCTAGTGTTATGAATAAGCTTCTGTTGCCTACTAGTATTAAGTCTCATCATGTATCAGACCAAATCAGCAACCCTTTATATGTATAAGTCACTGCTGTCATGCAAAAAGAAAAAAAAAAAAACTACCCAAAAGACTTTTTGACCAAAATCTCATAATGAATGGGCCAATAGAAATGCTCCAAAATGACTTAGCGTAAAGTATTTTTACATTGACTTCCATAAAAGGTCAAGAAGGCACTTGTGTATATGTCTTTCGGTATGTCTTTATGTGTATGTGTGTTCAGTGCTGCCTCTCCTTCAGGTTGAGATAAGAAAATAAACCCTATAATGCCACACAGCTAGACATCACCACAGGAGTGTCACAGCCAATCAGACAGTGTACTCTCCTGATTTGACGGCTTACTTGAGGTCATGAAATGGATTCTTCATGATACTGTCTATCCACACACAGTGTGTGTGTGTGTGTGTGTGTGTGTTTGTGTGTGTGTGTGTGTGTGTGTGTTTGTGTATGTGTATGTGTGTGTGTGGTCTCAGATACATGCTGTAAAAACTGTACTGTAAAAATGTCCAGTAATATACTGGCAGCACAAACACCAATATATCGCTGTAAATTACCAACAGACAAACTACTGTACAGCCTGTTACTGCCTAATTGTATTACAGTAATTACTGTATTATTACAGTTGCATTTACAGTACTTTGCTATCATTGTAATATTGTATCATTTTTCCACTTTAAAGAATTCATATATTTGAATTGTTCATATTTCAAGACCAATTATTGACACAAACTACAAAAACCCACATTTTCTCACTTGCTTTATGTTGCAATGAGAAAGGTTGAATTCCAAACTGCACACATCCACACTAAATTGTATATGAATGAATCATGTATTTCAATTCAAAATAATTATTAGTTATTAAGCATGGCTCGGCTTGAGCCACCATCCTTCAAGATCCATCAACTTTTTTGTGTCCTGGCACCGAAGTAGTGGAACAAACTTCTCCTGGGTGTCTGTACAGCAGAGTAGCTCACTGACCTCAAACGCAGACTGAAACTATACTCTAAGAAGTAATCTAATAATAACTGATAAGCCTTTGATACACCCAACAATACTATGTAAAAACATATGTAAAAATATATTAGCATTTAGCAACTTTTTTTTTTACAGTCCATCAAAAAAAAAAAGTACTGGTGCACTTCACCAGATAGTTACCAGTCTGAGCATCTACACGGTCTAATGAATATACAGAGTACTTAGAAATAATGTATTCTGTACAGCCATAATATTAGCATCAGGTCAGTCAGTTCTTAAAGGTCTTGAACGTGTTAAAAGCAGGAAAAATGGTTAAACGTTGAAATTGTGAGACTAGACAACTGGGTCAGAACATCTCCAAAACATGTTGATTGGGATGGGATGGGAAACATGGGATGTTTCTGGTACACAGTGGTCAGTATCTACCAAAAGTGGTTCAAGACAGGACAACCAGTAAAACGGTGACAGGGTCATGGCCACCGTTTGCTCTTTTTATTTATTTATTTATTTATTTATTTTTACGGATTATTATTACAGTCAAACATTTCAATAAAGTGCTCATATTTTTTTTGAGAAAATTCATTTTTACAGATTATTCTTAAATGATCTAAATCCCCTTCAAACAAGAGACAGTGCCAATAGTGCAAAAAAGTACCGCAGATAATGGTAACTTGCTCTTACAGTCAACAACACTGCAGCCAGGAAGTCAGTCATTACATAAAACATACAATATGTTTTATGTTTTTCCTCTGAATGTTTTTGCAATGTACAGCTAAATTTAAATATAATAAAATTTACCCTAAAATTAATTGTTAGTAAGAAAAATAACCTTTATATAATTGTTAATAATATTGATAATTGATTAATAATTTATATTATTACTGTATGCATGTTTAAATACTGATAATTAGTGTAATTATTATTTTTTTTCTGTAAAACAAAATGACAAATCAAAACCCACTTGACACTGGAGCGGTGGTGAACTGTTTTACTGTGCAGCAACAAAATACGATGCACAAATATGACCTTCATCGGAAGAAATGATGTCCTCTTTGTCCTCACCACAAATCTTGGCCTCAGACTTTCAATGGAACATCTGAACAAGTTTGCTACATTTTGAAAACAAGTCATGTGGACTGATTAATCCCTTAAACAGCCTATGAACCACCAGCATGCAAAAACAAAAAATAAAAATTACATACTTATATTACTAAAGAATAGCCCCACTAGTTTGTACAGACAACCCTGTAGTTACTGAATAACACACCTTAGTGAGCAAAGGTATTTAAGAACTACTGTAGAATTTCATTAAAAGAACACCTCTCCAACTGTTGAAGTGAATGGATGGATTGGTCATGCTTTAGGCTTGTGTTGCAGCCAGTGGCACCGGGAGCATTTTACTGGTAGAGGGACAAATGGATTCAATTAAATACCAGTAAATCCTGAGAGCAAACATGACACACTCTAAAAGAGCTAAAAGAGGATACAAAAAAGAATGGCTTCAGTGTAAAAGTGTTACAGTTGATCGTAATCTACTCCGGATGAAGGTATAAAACATATTTTAAAAACTTTAAACTTAAGGCAATTTTTTTTAGCCTTAAAGTTATGACAACTGTTTATATACTTCATACAAGAGTTATTTGCTATAACCTTTATATAATTGAATTTGTAAAGTACTTTAGGTCAACCATGGTAGATATGGCACATGTGGGCATTTATGTCAGGCTTAGCACAGTTTTATTAGATTAAAAAGATAAAATTGTATGAAGCACCTAGTAAACCTCAATATTAGTGTCAGTACAGTGCGCTAAAGTGCATTAATGGTTTTGAACTATGGAAAAATACTAAAAGCACTGTTTAATCAGAAATACAGTAATATATATATATATATATATATATATATATATATATATATATATATATATATATATATGCAAAGACTTTAAACAGTAATACTTACTCTTCCTAATACATTTACATATCATAAAATGATATCTTGCTCACATTCATTCACACACATCAGCTAAAGAGATAGTGTGCTAATCCATTCTCCTTCTTTTAAACTGCAGATAAATCAAGCAGCATTAATCTCTGTATTGTACTGTATCGCTCTGTTGTCTTTATTCTGTCAACTTTCGCTTCAGTAAACCTTACAGCTTTTTTTTTGCAGTAATTATGTCATTTACATAATTAAATAATCTGACTTCAAAATTGACACGTTTAGATATTTATTTATACTAGTTCATGTCTCATCAGTTGATATTCTGTGTTAACAGGTCGGAGTCTGCACTTGTAATCTTATTTGTTTTGTTGTCAAGAATCCTACAAAAAGAAAATTTTTCTTCATGAACAAGAATATTTTTTAATCAAACTCAAATTCAAATAAATACTTCTTGTTTCTTAAGAGCACAAATATGGGATTAGGTGATAAAATTGACTCAGCATTATACAGAGAATTTACCCACTTGTTTTAGGGAGCTATGATTGAGGGAAAAATATAAATGTAAATAATAATGTGCTTTTTAAGACTGAGTGGAGTCATCTTACCCCCCAACAATTCCTGATAAATGTGCCCTTGTAAATTAGCTGTTTAACAAATACAAGCAATCACAGGGTGTTATGATTAGTTGTAGGTGTTAAAATTGGGATTGTTATTATTATTGTTGGTATTTTTAAAATTCTGTATATATTTAAACAACTATAGTGTGTCATTGCTGTCACACAAAAACTAAAATAACAACTTCACAGGATAAGAAAACCTTTGCATCCACTTCTTTAAATATTTTAATAGTTTTGACAACAATGATTCTTTATAGGAACAAATAAATCATTTTTCTCTAGCATTGCTCAAAGAACACTTTGCACCTTTATTTTTAAGAAAGGGGATAAAATGTTAAATTGTTATAGAACCTGGCAATTAGGTTGAAAGGTTTTTTAGGGAACCAAAAGGCTAGACATGGCATGGCAAGGTTAGTTTATTTGTGTACCACATTTTATACCATCTTTGAAAAAATAAGTTGCTACAAAGGGTTCTTTGTAGCAATGTATGCCATAAAAGAACAACTGTTTGTGCAATGTTGCAATGTTTGTGCAGAAGATGTGTGAAAGTGTGTGAAAACCTTCATTTTTATGTAAATGTTCTTTTCTTCATACTGTTTTTTTATGGAACCAAACATGGCTCTTCTGTGGAATCACTCAAATAACACTTTGTAAAAGCTTTATTTTTAAGAGTGTTTTGTAAAAATCACTGCGGTAATATAATTTGTTATTTGTTATAGTCATGCAATGTTTTATATTGTCTATGTCATGTAAAAAAATAAATATTAACTTATTATTAACTTATATAACTTAATATTAACTATTACTTAAGATATCTTCTTAATTTTCAATTTCATTTTAAAAAAACTTTTACGTTTTAAATTCTGGAGCATTTCTATTGGTCCATTCATTATGAAATTTTGACACAATGTAGCTAAAGAACAACTGCCAAATTCAAATAATGACAAAAACTGAAAAGGCAAGAATGTTGACGTGCTATTTATGGGCACATTTGTAGTGTAACATATCCCTAACATTCAAATAAAACCAACAACACTAAGTTAAATGCTACATTATGTGTACGGCCATATATGTTTGTGTATGTGTGTGTGTCTGTGTGTAAGTATTTATGTGTGCTAAATTCAGTTTTCAGAGCTGCGGCTCCCGAAGCTGTGATCCTCCTCCTCATAATAACATTCAATTTATCATGTGAGGACCCCAGTTGCTTCGGAAATAATGACAACATAATAACAGCAAGTCCAGCCCACCAGATTAGCTCTGATTTCCAAAATGTCACCAGCAGCTTTGTAATGGCCTGTGACACAACAACGCGTGATGACCCCTACTGCCCCAGCGTCTCTGCAAGAGCCACCGATGCAGGATGCCGCTTCTGTTTGGATGCCACAAATAACTGTGATGATCACAGGACAATACCTTCATTTGTCATACTAAACCACAGGAGTTGTGACATTTGGTTGGGAATGGACATGTTTTAGTCCTGTGACAGGAAAGGAGGGGCTGGTATAGGTGGAGCCGGATCAACTTTTATTTGGGTCCGACTTTAATTACACACTGTGTAATTACACATCAACAATCTCTGCAATTACAGTGTCATTACTGGTGATTGAGCCTTGATAGTAATAACAGGAAAAACTGTAGTTCTTATAAATACGACTACCTTCATGTTATTACACATGTATAATCAGAGAGAATAGTCTAAATCTGAAAAGAGAATATTCTGTTAGAGCAATGGAGATACACTTGCATCAATATGATATGCATATGTAATTACACAAGCTGTACTACTGTAATCCATCTAATCCATTAATACATTAAATGTTATTACATGTATTATTAGCATGTAGCAACACAATATTTAAATAAATACTGTATATATGTGGTTAGGGTTTACTGAAAGTATTGTAAGTACTGTAAGTTTTTTTTTTTTATTCAATGCACATTTTGTGTAATCTTTGTTATTAACTTGAGCTTAATGCCAAATTACAGAATCCTATTTTGGTCTATATGAACCTTAGTGCAGCTTTTAGTAAAGTCGATCACAAGATTCTTATCCACCATTCTGAAAACTTTGAATTTACATGATTTTATAATGCCAAGTGCTTGCAAATGTATACACGTGTTACACATCAACACAATTCATCATCATGTGGATTCAAAGTGCCATTTTTTTCAATGTAGGCCTCCCAGGCACAGTTTTAGAATAGTTTATCATATTTAATAAATCAACAGTTTTTGGTGTGTTTTGGGGAAATCGCTGGCCTTTTATTCTTGTGGAGTCCCACATGGCTTAGTTAAAGGTCCTTTTCTATTTGCTTACTTGCTATCTCTAGGTAGTGTTGTAGTCAAGACCATGATAGGCGAGACTGAGTCAAGACTGAGACTAAACTAAGATACAAATGATTTTTTGAAGTTCACTTTGCATTTACAGTATTAAATGAGCATGAATGACCTGTATTTCTCTTGTTAACCAGTAGACAGACAGATAGAGTTCACTTAATTGATCCCAGATGGAAAGTCACATATTACAGCAGCATAAAGAGTGAAAATAGCTAAAACACAAGGACAGAAAAAACACATTAGATATACAATCAATACATTCTAATAAAATACACACATATTATACAGAAAAAAAAATATGTGGGGGAAAAAAATAAAACAGGCCTAATATTTAGTCTAGTTTTGAGTTATTCTTACTCCTCTTCTTATTCTACTCTTATTCTTATTCTTTTGAAAATTGTAGGAGATGAATTTTCACAGCTTTGTTGATGAGACAAATTACATATTTCCGTTACTTAAATCAAGTCTGTAAATCAAGGACTTTGTTGATGACAGGATGTCTCTCTGTGACCTCAGATCTGAACGTACTGGCCTTCAGCAAATACCCTGCATAAATTTCAGCGACAGTAGAAAGGCCTCTTTTTTTTCTTTTTTCTTCTTCCTGCACACATATAAACTGATTTGAAAATGCATTAACATGTTTACAGGTTGGATGTTCCGTCAACACTCAAACAACATTTCCATAGCAATATTAGATTATTTTATTTAATTTATTTAAAGCTGTATTATGTAAGAACTTGTATTTCAAGCTCCTCGGCTCCCCCGACAATCAAACAGTGTACTTCATGCTTTGAGCCACCACTACAGGACACACTTTACACATGCATTTGTTGTTGACAAGCTGAGTGATACAGAACTTTTACTGAAAGGGAAAGAAGCATGTGGACTAAAGTGGCAGGATTTTACACAAATAGACTTTGGTTAAGCAGTGTTACACAGGTCCTGCCCACTTCACCAAAAAAGTTACATAATGCAGTACCCAGAGTGCCAAGCCTAGAGTGGCTATTCTCCCTATTTCAGGTGAGTGGAGCATCAACATGTTTTTAAAGTTGTTATTTTAAGGTAAAAATGCTACATTATTTTGCTTTACAGAGGTTTTCTTATCATTCCAGTGTTGCAGTGTTGATGGAACAGTAATGAGGCCAAATATATCTGTATTAGTGTGGTTAAGAATCTGAAAGATGAACCAAAGGAGTCCTAAGAACAAAAATCCCATTGCTCCACGTGCCATGAGTCGTGCCATGCTGAAAAGAAAGTGACCCCCTAAGTTTCCAACCACCCACTGTATGCCCAGACTGCTGGTTCAGGATCAGCTGGAGTCGTCTGCCCACTGTCTGCCACAGCTCCTGACTAATGACTTCCCCTCATTGTCACACTGACACAATTACGACATTCTGCTAAATGATGAAAGTAACATTTGCCTCTCTGAACAATAGCCTCACTCGCACGGCACTGAAAATAGATGTGATGACCGAAGCTAATTTTTGCTTGTGGGAAAATAAGGTTATAAATATGAAGCTGCAGCCTGTTTTTTTTTTATTTTCCACCCTTTTTTTTTTATTTTCCTTTGGACACACATCCTACGTAACTGTGTTTCTCTGCTATGTATAACAACAGTAGATGTACTGTTAGAGACAGGGGTGAAGTGTTCGCTGCTCCTTTGTGGTTGTTTTTCTCAATGACCGTCAGCAACTCTGGAGCGCTGAGTCGGTAGAAAAAACGAACCCGATATGTTTGGATGGAGGGAAGAGGGAAAATAAAGAAGAGACACAGAGAGAAAGAGAGAGAGAGAGAGAGAAAGAGAGAGAGGGAGGGAGATGTATGTCTTGTTGTCCTGTCCTTCCTGTGTAAGGCCATGCTGAGGACAGCATAGAGTAGATGAATGGACGAAGTAATGGAGAAGGGGAAGAAGGGTCAAGATGAGATAAAAACTCATCTCCAACTCCAGCTCTCTCTCTCTCTCTCTCTATCAGGTCAGGTTCTGCATTATTAAAATTAATGTCACAAAAGAAAGAAACTACTATTAAAAACAGGTCATCTACAAAATGATCAGCCAACACTTTTTAAACAATAGGTCAAAAGGTCAGCAATCAGCCATAACATTCAAATGTTATGGTTAAGTGAATAAGTGGACATGCATATTAGCTAGCAAGTGAACGGTCAGTCAGTTTCTGAAGGTGATGTGTTGGTAGCTGAATAAATGGTCAAGCATAAGGATCTGGGGTCATGTGGAGTGTCCCTGGTATGCAGTGGTCAGTACCTACCAAAACATGTTCCAAGGAACAGCAACCAGTGGATCTGCTGCTTGGTGTCAGATTCCCTGGAGCACCTTCAGAGGTCTTGTGGAGTCAATGCCTTGACAGGTCAGAGCTGTCTTGGTGGCTTGAGGAGGACCTACAGAATATTAGGCAGTAAGTTTTTAATGAAAATAAATAAAAAAATGAAAGATTATTTACTAAATTATTAAACGTTTTACAATGATGAGTTGCTTTTCTTCTCTCTCTCTCTCTCTCTCTCTCTCTCTCTCTCTCTCTCTCTCCCTCTCCCTTTCTCTGACAGCGGGATACATCCTTTATTTTACCTCCTGGGGTTGGACAGAGGGAGGAGCAGTGGTGTGGGATGGAGCACTCCTGCTCTCCTTCTTTAAGGTTTCAGGCCAGACTCAGTGTGGGAATGGCCTTTTCCCCTCCACTCTCGAGGAGATGCTTCCTGCCCTCCACTTCAAAAGCCCAGAGAAGAGAAAACTGGAGCTGAGCTTGGGCTAACGTAAGAACCCTGTTACAGCTCTAAATATGACCTGCTTCTCTACAGGAGGTGTAAATACCACTCTCTGTATCTGTTTAATTCCACAAACCCCTTAAACTGTTGTGAATCATTCAGTAACTGTCTGGTATAGCACATCTTCTGGAGTCCCACAGGGTTCTACTGTAGGGCCTGTGAAACTGATTATGACATTGATGTTGGCAGTTATGAGAGTGAAACGTGTGGGCTCAAAAAAAACAGGGTCAAACAATCTGTAGGCCTTAAAAAGAATAAGGACTAAATTCATTTTCAAAACAATCTGCAATCAGGTTTCCCAGACTTGAACGTTCATATTGAATTGGTACAGAATTAGAATGGAAAAGACCCTTTAACTAATGTTGGGAATCACTAATTATATCATATCTCTTAGTTATACAAAATGACTCTTCATCATAGTTTCTAGAGGCTGTTTAAATGCCACTACAAAAAAGAACCACTACATTAGCTTCATATTAGTGATAGTTCCCCATTATTTTACTTTATTTTACCACCAGAGAAGGATAGGTTCCTCTCAAGGTTTCTTGCTTTGTTGATTGGTTTGTACTGGCATCATATTATTGGTCAGGAGACAATTTAGAGGTGTACGTGTGCCATTACAATTTGACCACAAATTACAGGACGAGAAAAATTGTACTATATGCTGTGTTTATTATTCAGTAATTATTCATTCTAATGCAGAAACTACTGTCAATTATTTGGTAAACCATTTGGTCTAGCATATCTTGTGCAGTCCCACAGGTTCTATTTTAAGGCTTACAAAACTGATGTTATTCGTGACAGTAATTTAGTTAGGAAAGCGAAGAAGAGTGGGCTTACATACAGAGTCTGAGAGGATAATTGATGGGAGGTGATGAGTAGTGTTCAATGTAACTGATGTTTAACAAGGTCAGTAAGGTCACTTGTACTGAAATTGGTTTAAATACACACCATCCCACACACACAAGCGCTGTTAGGTAGGAAGCAGCCTATGTGATGTCACATGTTTAACACGGTTCACTCTCATTCTCGCCTCCATGCCTGGCTGCGTGCATTTCTGCAGCTAAAGAGAAGTTGTTTTTAGATGCTAATGATAGAGGCTGGATGTTGTAAAGACAGAAATAGCACAGCACACACATGGTAATGCAGAGCCTGACCTCACTACAGTACTGATGCTGCCACACACACACACACACACACATATGGTGTGAAGTCAGAACTACAGATCATAAGGATCTTAAATTTGAACATTCGGGGTTGGTGTTATTTCTGTGTTTCGTTGGAGGGCATGAAAGCCAAAACAACATCCAGTGTGGTTTGTTTATTTTTGTAATCAACATGTGTTTGTGTGGGTTGGGGTTAGAACGAGCCACAAGGCCGGCGTCACTTTTTCCAGCGGGAACAAGTAATCCGCCTTTTTATTTAATGGTGGCTGGCACACACACACACACACACACACACACACACACACATTTTATTCTTTTTTACAGTCAGATCCATAAGTATTTGGACAGTGAGGCAGCTTTTTGCCTCCGTACACCACTCCATTGGATGTTAAATAAAGCAACAAAGAGGTGTATACTTTCAATTTCATTTAAGGGGCTCTTTAAACCCTGTACATTTGCCCATATTTCAGTTCTCCAACCCTCATAACTGCAGTTCTACCAGAAGGCTCTGAAGACAGGAAGGCAGTGAATCATGAATTTATTCTTGACAATTAATGTGATGGAACCATTGTTAACAAGTTAGAGCTGTTGATTGTCTTTGGCGTAGGCCCCATCATCAGCCCAGGTCTTGCACCATCAGGACTCTTGAAGATCCGACCAAACTGGTGTGGTGACGTGACGTCACTTCTGAAAGCAGCGAAAAAACATGCAATTAGAGAACTTTTTAAGACAGGTGGTGGCTGGTGATTGGCTGAAGAACGGTGATGCTGGAGTCTCCTGGTAAAACTTTTGCTAGAGCTTTCATCTCTCTGAATTAACATCAGTTTTATAGACCCTATAATAGAACCCTGTGGGACTCAAAACAATATGCTAAACTGTTTCCAAATAATTCCTTGTAGTTCCTGCATTATGATTATTAACAGATAAATAACCCTAGGGTTCAAGAGGTGACCAATATTGCATTCATTGTTTAGAAAATTCAACCATTTTTTACACAGCCCACAGTACATTTTCATCCATTTGCCTGAAGTCTAGAACCCATGGACATCATTAAAAGTCACTACAAGTTTCCTGCCTTTCTAGGCCTTTGCTACAGCCCTCTTCAGTTGTTGCTGGTTTCCCTGACACATCTTTCAGCAGTCACATAATTAATAAATACCAGTAACTCCGTTGAATTGGCAGCTCTACATGCCTATGCCTTAACAGTGCCACCACCATGTTTGACAGATAATGTAGTATGCTTCAGATCATGAACTCCCCCTTTCAATTACTATTCATTGTGGACTTCGACGACACGCCTACCTTCTCAAAACTAGATGGTTCTTGACTTGACTGGATGCTGAGATGGGATTCTTCATTAATCTTCTTTAGTTGTCTTCCTTGGTGAGATCTCCAGCACATTTTATTTTAATTGTACCAAATTGTTGATTTGACCACTCCTCAAATTTCCGCTATCTCTGTGATAGTTTTGTTTTTCCTTTATTTGCTTCAATACGTCTTTGGACTGCACATTGAAAGTTACTATGAACAGCTACCAAATGCAAATTCAACACTTGGCATCAGCTCTAGAACTTTTTATCTCCTTAATTTAAATCCTAAAATAATGAGGGAACAAGTCACACCTGGTCACGATACTATTTAATATTGATAATATTGATAATGTTTTCAATTATTTCATTACCTTTGAGCTGTTATAAATGTAGGGATTATGGAAGAATGGCTATATAAGAAAGCATTATTAAAAAAATTATATCACTCTGCAAACACTTATGGACCTCACTGTATTGAATGTTCATTTTTACATTTATGTATGCATGTATTTAAGTATTAAAATGTTTCCGACTGCAACCTCGGCCACTAAATCCTGATTCTTATACTTTTGTTGAATTATATTGTCCCGATTTTCATTCCTAAATACAAACAGTCTGTGTCTTTATTATGATAAGTGGGTGTATATCTTCTCATTTAAGACTAAACTGTGTAATGGTGAACTGAAGAATGTGTTTTACTCTGTGACTACGCCACATTTCCTGCCTGACACGCAGAAAATGTGTTTCTGGTTCGTGGCAACATTTTATGTCTCACCAGCAAGGTAACGCCACAAGCATGGCTGCTTCCTTTATAGAGATTTATAAGGGTTTAGGAGTGTGTGTATGTGTGTATGTGTGTGTGTGTGTGTGTGGGGGGGGGGGTCTTAGTGACTTGGTTTGTGACTTAGTTCTTGTAGAAAGCATTATAGTACTCATTATAGTATAGATACAAATAGGAAACAACTTACTTGTGCTTACTTGAGTTTTATTTTTTATTCCACTGCATTTTCTACATAGTTTACACCGAAGAAATCATAAAAATAGCCTTTAACTACTATATTTCCTTACTGAAAAGGTTACTTTTTGAAATGTCCCCTGTCGCTACATGTAGCCCATGTAGATCACATACTGAGCAGTTAAACATAAACTTCAGATTTAGCCCATTTTATTCTAGATTATACTAGGTCATTTGCCAGTAAGGTCTCAAAAGTCATATGCCTGGCCATGAAACTGCTTATCGGTTACAGTCAGGTCCATAAGTATTTGGACAGGGCCACAGCTTTTGTGATTCTGCCTCTTTTCACCACATATTTCCTCACTGAAATACTATTTTGATTTAACATTTACTTTTTGAAACATCTCCTCTGGCTTGTAGATGCGGCAATGTAGCCCTTGTAGATCACATGCTGAGCAGGGAAGCAGATCTCTGCTGGGGGTCCAAAGGATGTGTGCTTAACATGTATTTTAGCATAATGAAATGCAGCTTATTGAACTATAGTAGTTAAATGTTAAATGTAAACTTCAGATTTAAGCCACACTCATTTCTAGTTCAGTTCTAAATAGAGATACAGATATTTGAAACACTTAAGACATACAGATAATGGCATTGCATTACTGCAACATGTGCCTTTAGACTTCCTTTAACAGTGTTAACAGACACAAACTAGATGGCTAGATGGAGGTGCTAGAATAATAGTGGTTAAACTCTTGGCGCACTTGGGCTATGTGTGGATGAAGACAGCACAAAATGAACCTTCATGCATATTACATATTTATATACAGTACAGGTGCAGTATATGAAAGGGAGGGGGGGTCTATGGACCTGTGACTGACAGGGGTCCAGAAAATGTATTGATTGAGTATTTTGTCATAATTGTTGTGGGTGCAGGTATAATATCTTTTCATGGGGCCCAAAATTCCTGGCAAGACCCCTGTTCATAAATAATACGTAACTGTATTTTGCACGAAAGGCATGTCAAATTGGCAACTTTACCAGAAAAGCAAAAACCCTCTTAGCTTTTAGTGAAAGTCAATGTAAAAAGATTTTTTATTTATGTCATTTTTGAGCGTTTCTATTGGTCCATTCATCATGAAATCATGAGCACAATGAGATACAAGGTTTTATATATTGTAAATACTGACACTGTGTACAGTTATAGGGAACCTATATATCATATAATATCCTGCTAATGTGAGCAGTGGCTGTATGCATGTTAAAGTGCATAGTCACATACTCACTGGCAGTCCATTCGTCACACATACTGGTTCCACACACACTCTCTACGTGTCTTTTTCTCCCCAAATGAGGAGCTCCAGGTATTTGAGGGTTGCAGGGCTGAAAGAGAGACATATTGCAGCAGTGAGGTGCTGATAATGGTGGAGATGGCTGCCTGAGCTGGGCCTAATCACCCTTATCCTCAAGCCCCCCCCCTCTGCACACACACTCCTTCAGCTGCTCTGACTGTGGCCTGCAAGATGGATGGCACACGTGCTGCTGTCAGTACAAATCCACACACTAATACACACACCCCCACACACACACACAGCTACACACAGGGCCTGTTCCTGATAGGTTTGTTACAAATGGAGAAAAAGGCAGAGGGAATCATGGGAGTTCGTGTTTGATGTTTGATGGACACTATCAGTGAGTGTACAGAGGGAACGAGTCGGAGGAGTGAATGACTGACTGTCATTCTTTTTCATTTCAATTTGCACATTATTGTCTGTTTTTCTTCCTCCTCTCCGCCGTGCTTCTCCCGCACTTTGTCATTTCCACTTTGTTGAGCCGACTGGCTTTCGGACGTGAATGCAAATCAGCAAATTACAGGATGGCAGACAGTGGGGCAGCACGGGGTGAGAGAAAGAAAAATCTGCCTGATCGTACCACCAAGGACTGTGTTATAACGGACTTCTATGGAGTTACACCCTATTGGGCTGATGAATGAAGTTCAGGAAATCCTTGGGTACACTCCAGTACTTTTAAAGTCATAGCAGATTATGAAAAAAACAGGGTTATCTCAACCTTCCTATGAAGTTTTGCTGATTTCTATGTTTATTTTTTATGTCTTTTCTAAATTTGCCCCATTTTTAGCCTATTATACACTAAGAGGCTGAAGATTAGCAAATGTAAAGTCAGTTATTTTCTAACTTCGCTCTGAGACAACAGCTAACAGACTATCTTTATATATATATATATATATATATATATATATATATATATATATATATATATATATATAATAGTAGTGTCAATCTATTAAAAAGTTCAGTTGCGTTAATCACAAAAATATTCTGTGATTAATTATGATTAAGCACAAGTTAAAATGCTGACCAGCTCGTCCTTGACGAGGGGCTAATAAATGTGTCCATTCTCCAACTTGTCCAACTTTAGCCTCGAACACGACTAAGCTCGGAAAATGCTTTAAAAACTTTTTGAGAGATAAATGGATGGATTTTGGGCTGGATTAAGCGAGCGACAAGAGGAGCAGCTGTGTGTGTGTGTGTGTGTGTAAAAAAGAGAGAGAAAAACAGAGAGAGAGAGGAGGTAGGGGTAAGATAATGAGAGTTAGTTATTAAATGTAATCCATATTTCAGCATAAGTAAGTATATGTATATGTATATGTATACTTATATACTTATATAAGCATAATCTGCCCTCTGAGCTGAACAGTAGCGATGCTGTGTTTACATCACTAAATAAAACCGCTAATACGTCACTAGGCTCTGTATAGAGAGTGAGGTATGGGAGGTTAACGCGCTAAAGTTTGCAGATGAATTGTGTGCATTGTAAAGTGTATTAGCTGCCATTACTTAAATCTTACTCATTACTTAAATTAGTAAACTTCACTTGGTTACCAACAAAATGCATGTGCACAACTCAGACATCAATATAAAAAATATCATTAATAAAAAATAATTAATAATAAAACAAATCTAAAGAAAAAATAAAGATATGTCATACAGGCCCGTGTTTAGCAAGTTAGTCATGATGGTGACAACTGGTGCTTTTTATGAGGCCTAACCGTCATTTAAACTTTTACACATTTCCATCTTCCTCTCTCTCCTTCTGTTGTTCTATTACTTTCGATCCACCCATCGGATGAGAATTTCTCTTTCTGACTGCTGCTCTGGACTGGGTGAGAGAAGCAGAGGAGAGAGGGGGGCGTTCGTTTGGCCACTCTGGGTGTGCTCTGGGGCAGGCAGAGGTTTGATGGGTCTTCACTCTGGAGGAGGCCGAAGGCTGTGTTATTGTATACTGATATGCTCAAAGAGAGAGGCTTGTACACCACGGCCCTGCACCAACACACAGACACACACAAACACACACACACACAGACAAATGCAGAGACACACACCAACACATACACACAGATACTTCCTTTAAACAGTGAAGGAACAGGGCAGAGGGGATGGGATTTCATAGGTAAATAATACTGTTCACATGGAACATTCCTTACTCTCTCTCTCTCTCTCTCTCTCACTTTCTGGTTATCGCTGCATTTGCTCTCCATTCAAAGTCAGAGCCGTTTATTTGCATGACTCGGTTGTGCTCCTGCTGTCTCTCCATCTTCAGCTGTTTGTCCACCCCATGCGGCGTCATGACTGACCTGTGTTTTGGCTTTGTAGGGAGGACACTGCTGAGAGCCGTGGGTTGCTGGTGTGAGTGTGGCGAATGGTCAGTCCACACTTAACATGCGTCTGAAAGCAGGCCTCTTGCTCGCTCTCATGATTTAGGAACCTTCTCGCCGTGCCCGTACTGCTCTGTACTGATCCACAGGCCTCCACCTGTGCTCTATATACACCATAAAGCAAAGCCAAACCACTGTATCCATATATTATACACAACATGTGTGTGAGGAAAATGGACAGTGTGCAGTGAAGGGCAGTGTCGAGTAAATCTTTTTGTGCTGTAACCTGGGCTCTTTGTGCTATACATGGCCAGACAGCATACAGCAGAAGTATTGCCAATACAATAGGACTCTGTGGAGCAAATAAACATGAACCTGCTTGTACCATGCCTAAAGCCAGGCGTGGGCTAGAGAGGTATAAATCCCCTGGTTGAGCAGTGGAACTGTGTTCTCTGGAACGATGATTGGTGCCCCATCCAATACTTTTGGGATGAGGAGCTGGGGATAAGGTGGGGTAGTAATCATCCAACATCCTTACCTCACTAATCAAATACTCACAGAAATGCTACAAAATCTTGCCTTTATTTTTACAGTAGAGACGGTGGGAAGAAACACTGAATGAGCAAGTGTCCCAATACTTTTGTACATATCGTACATTGTAGTGTTGTTGGGTGTACACATACACACACATATTCACACACCACCCCATTTAATCGTCCAGCATTAGCACTGTGGCCAGCGCCCTGATTAGTGCTGCCACCTCTAGAGCTCACTAGGTCATTTTTAATTAACGAGGAAAAAACACCTCCCTCTCTCTCTCTCTCTCTCTCTCTCTCTCCTCATCTCACCTCTCTCATCTGTGATACGCTGAGGGAACTCGGACATGCACCCGGCAGGCTTCTGATTACTGTAGCCTCTATTTTAACACACACATACACACACACACACACACACACACACACACACACACACACAGAGCACTTGACTCCGCGTATGGTTTTCAAGTCTAAAGAACAGAACCCCACTGAGCTTTACAGCAGAGAAACAAACTGGAGCTAATCTCTGATACTGGAGCCTAATCCCTGCTGCTTTTATCTTACACTCCACCCGTGACTCTCTCTCTCCCTCTCTCAGGCTCTCTCCATCTCTCTCTCTCTCTTATTTTCTTGTTACCTACTTGATTTTTTTTCTTTCTATTTCTGTTTCTTTTTGTATAATTTTTAATTGGTCTCTTATATTACAAGGGTCTTTTTGTGGGCCTACACTTCAACTCCTCACTTTAATAAGTACACCACCTTTGCATTGGTGTGTGTGTGTGTGTGTAAATGAAAAATCAAAAATAAAAAAAATGATAAGGACATGGTAATAAAAATGTTGATGCATACCTTATAAGAATAGAGATGAAGATACTGCTTATAGAACAGAGAGCTTGCTGACTTAAATTGCACTCCAGAATAGGGAACAGAACATCCAAAAATTTAGCACATACATTTTTTTATTATTTTTACATATGTTCTGGGAATGTCCCTTGGTTGAAAAGTTTTGGAAGTATGCCAATTCAGTGTTGTCTGATTTACTGGACATTTAATATAATTATGACCCATGTTTGCGTCTCCCGAATGACAACTCCAATATGTGGTTAAAGGTTCTACAGAGTAAACCACTGGTTTTCTGGATGTACTGCAGCTAAAAAGGTAGTCCTACAAAATTGGATAACCCCTGGACCCCTGGACGCTTCGAAACGTTCTGGGCTGTTAACTTACTTAACATACAAAACTTAACAAAAGCAAAACTTGAAAGTATGGCTGCGCGACTTAACCATGCTGAGCCTATGACTGTTGAAACATGGCAATTGTTTGTGTTACGTATTTTGGATTTCCTGCAAGGTATATGTTAAATATGGACATTTGATCCCTTATTTAATTTTGTGATGTTGTACGTATGATCATGGTAACTGTCCTTGTCTCTTATGTGTGCTTGCTGTCTGTTGGCCCCATCCCCTTGTTGTTTGGTGGGGTGGTTGGTGTGGCACAATAGGTAACCCCACTACCTTAAACTTAACTTAATTTAACTTAACTTCTCCTCCTCATCCATATATATGTATGTATATATACCTTCTCATTCCAACTTCATGTCAAACAACGCAGCGGCCACCGCCACCCTGTAATTCCCCCTCCTTCCATCTTGTCTGCTCTCTTAACCCCTTAAACAGCCTATGGCCCGCCATGGCTGAAAGTTGTTTCTTCTATTACCAAAGAATAAATGTATATAGGTTCTCTAATGTTTTTTGTTTGTTTGTTTGTTTTTTGTTTTTGTTTTTGTTTTTTAATTAATTAAATGACTCCCACCCCACAAATATTGACTGCAGTTACATGAAAAAAGTAACCAGGTGTTTTGTGTTTACTCTGGTAACAATTCTAAAATCAGTTGCATAGAGCATCTATTTTCTGTATTATATGTATAATATATTACTAACTTCAATATATAGTTTATGGCTGTCCCAATATTCTGGTCAACTTTGTCACCCCTGCTATAGAACTGCTATGATACAAAAATCTGCAAAATATAAAAAACAATAAAAAGAAACGTGTCCAGCGATGTCATACTTCTTCTCTCATTATTTTGTACCAAACTTTGAGGATAGATCAACAGCATTTTAATTGCCAAATCTGTGAGATTGCAGAGAATCTCTTAATTAAATAAAACGCTCTGTCAATGGTTTTAAAGATTTGAGCAGTTTAACGTTAACAAAGTTGACAATAAGTCAAATCTTCCCATACGTGAAATGTACCCACAATTTTGGAATAGTCCATATTTACGTTAAACACTGCCTCTTGTTATTCTTTTAGGCATCAATCCCACCCCCCCTTGCCCGTTACCCCACCTGTCCCAACCCAACCATCTTCCTGTCCACTCATCAGCTCAGCGGAAGCATCCCAGCTATGATGACTTCACCGATGTCCCCAACTCTTCTCCTATCACTTCCCCTAAATTTAGCCTCGGATCAAACATTCCAGCCATAGTCCCCTGGCCTCCCCCTAACAACATCTCTTTGATGGATCACAGAACAAAGGCCATGTTGCCTTTAAACTCTTAAAGAACACTCCAAAACACTCCAGAGTGGAATTCTACATCTGAGCTTTCTGCCAGCACTGGTACAGGCCAGGGTCAGACAGTAACTTGTCAACCCAGCTGTTAACACCCACCATCCCGTGGCCGGCACATAATAGGTCTCTAAAACACGTCTGCATGCCTAGAGCTACTCTAACCCGGGCAGCAGGCCTGCCGTCCAACCAGCCATCGTCCCGACAGCCTGCGTAGCACATTTCCCCGCTTGACGGATCCTTAAAGCCGTGCACTATGGCTGTATAAAAGTTTTAACACCAATGCTAGGTCACTCCTCTTTGGGTGCACATTGTGTTTTTACAGTTCCCCTGATTAGTCAGCCCAGCGAGGGAAAAATTTTCACTGTGAGCCTTTTATTGATTTATGTCAATAGCCATTAGCCCCAGCTTTGCCGGCTCCGGTTTTAATGGGAACTTGCAAATGGCTGGTGCAGCATTAACAGACCTGAGGTTATTAATTTGGTGATTAATTAGGAAAGTTTGTTTCTTGTAAAGTGACAGCTCTTCTTTAAGCAGGCCTGTAAAGTTTTATGGGAGCGTACAGCTGACCTCAAATTGGAAATTTCTGTTGGAAAGGGAGCTGGCTCACCATTGCAGCTCCTGACTGTTGTTAATTTTATATCTGTCCAATAAAAGAGGCAGTGAGGACAGGACATATGTACGTGTGTGTGTGTGTGCATGTGTGTGCCTATGTGTGTCTCCTTTTACCACTGTTCTGCCAAAAAATGGGTTCCAGGCTTCCTCCCAGGGGCCTAACTGGTACCTTCAGTTGTTCAAGGGCTATCTTAGTCATACACCCTTATACAAAAATTAAGGTGCTACAATTCATTGAGTGATGCTATGGAAGAACCACCATTTGTTAAAGACCCATGAACCTTTAAACTGGTCAAATTGGTAACAACAGCTTTACAGTGGACTTGCGGGGTATAAAGCCTCCTAGAATTGAGCTGTGGAGCAGTGGAACTGTGTTCTCTGGAATGATGGTTGATGCTCCATCCAATACTGTTGGAATGAGTTGGGGAGTTGGGGATGAGGTGGGGTGGTGATCATCCAACATCCTGAGCTCACTTCCCTGGACAGTAGAGACAGATACTCCAACCGATGCGTGATCAACTCTTTTTTCATACCCTTGATTTCTGAAGATGCCATGAATGAGCAGGTGTCCCAATACTTTTGTCCACATAGTGTATCTTCACCTTGTTCACAACAAAGTTTTCGCAACCCACCACCATCCCATCGCGTCCCTTTAACTCCATATCTCTCAGTGCTAGCCTATCAGAGGAAGGTCTGGCCTACCACAAAGCAGGAGCCACCCGAACTCCAGCCCAAAGTTCTAAAGTTCTACAGTCTGATGGCATGGTCTGGACCTGTATCTGGAACCCTATGAAAACTTCAGCTTTCCATGATGTGTGCTTTCATATGGCTTTCACATGGCCATAGACCCTACACCCAGGATTCACACTCGATCCTCAGCTTCCCAACCAGATGCTGGGCCCTCGTTTCTCCAAATCAGTCAGCGTTCATGGTGTAGCTCCAAAGTGGTGTGCTAAGCACTCTCCATTGAGTATGCAATGGCACTTGGCAATGCACACTAGTTTTAAAAGATGCAGTGGCAGACTTTTTGTCACTATAGAGGGAATTTGCGCTATAAAGGCAAGAGCTACGAGTACACTGGGAATTAGTGACAACTACATTGGAAGGAAAGCAGGAAAAAAAGCTATTTAAAATCTGTTAGGAGAGAGGAAACCGACTGTACGGCATTAGCTGTGAAACTGAAGTACAACTTTCAAAGCCACGCGGGGTTCTTTGGGCTGAGAAAGCACTTTTTACAAGGGTTCTTGGATTTGTTTTAAGAGTTTCGGTGGCTGTCAAATATATTCGCCCGTTTTTCAAGTGTTCCACCGTGAGTGTTTCTGCTGAACGTTGTTACTTGCTTGTCAGTTCTGCAGTTATATTAGATTAGTCTTAATTTGTAGTGGAGCCCCATGTGATGCACAAGCCGTCGCAACGGTTTAGGCTTCTGTGCTAGCTCTCTCTCCCCCCTCTCTGTCTCTCTGTCTCCCTGGCTCTCTCTCCCTCACTCATTCTGTCTCCTTTTTCTGGTGTATTTACAGAAAAGCCACTGTAACGTGAAGAGACAGAGGGGTTTGGGGCGTTGGTCTCATTGAGTTGACTTGATTACCGGCCCCCGGGAGCCCTTGCTGTGGAACCACTTAAAAGATAATGCCCCAAACGATGTTTTTTAAACTGTGGCCGGCGCGGCACACAGTTGAAACAATATCACTGATGTAAGGGAAATGAGAGCTGAATGGCACTGTTTACAGTCCTTGGATGTTCACACATAAGCAGCAAATTCCAACATAAACATCCACTTAGGGCATGTAAATGCAGGGGCTATTAATAAGCTCTTTCATCTTTCACCCAGAGCGTGTGCGCACGGCCCTTGAGGCCTGGGGAATCGGGCCTCAGTCTCTCTCTCTCTCTCTCTCTCTCTCTCTTTCTCTGTCTCTTACTCTTTCTGCCTCTGTCCCTTTCTCTCTCGCTGTGATTTGGCTCTGTAATCTGGGGACTTTCACAGTGCGTGGAAAAACCCCATGCTTTAGGACCTGTCATTGTCACAATCACCTGGATGGATGGCCAGTTTTTGAGTGCAAGACGTTGTTAATCACACATCATGACACCGCTATCACGATGTCTATCGTATCTTCATTTTTGCTGTTGTACACTTTTTGCTGGTAAAAATATAGTAATAGCAAGACAGTGTCCAACTGTGATAACTTTGTAAAAGGGCTTCAAATTTCGCTATTATTATTTTTGCTATTATGAACCAATATAAATGCTTTAAAATGACCTGGAATACAGTCTTTTTACACTGACTTCACTGTCAGTTACACTGACTAAAAGTTAGGTTTTTTTTCACCTCTAAAATTGGCATTTTGGAGACAGCAACAATATATTACTATGGTTATATTCACATTGCAGACTTTAGAATTAGATTTAAGCCATTTATATATTTGAGTTTAGATTGTAAAGGTTTATTTTTCTGTGACTTCAGTCTTCATATAATAGAAATGCCTTATAAACCTTAGAGCTGCAAAGTCCAAACTGACAGATAAAGTATAGGGATATAGTATCTAAATGCACTCTGTCCCTTAATATCCCTCATAACGTCTGTCTTTAGTCTATTGCTGACAGCAGTGCAGTCTTATCCTATCCCCCTCCTTCCCCTGGAGCTGTGGAGCAGTACAACTGTGCAATCAAATCCTCACAGCAATGCTTCAAAATATAGTAGAAAGTCTTCTTTCCTGGACAGTAGAGACAGTTACTCCAACAAAAGCAGGATAAAGTTTTAATAGCCTTGATTTTTTGAAGAAACAATGAATGAGCAGGTGTCCCAATACTTTTGTCTATATAGTTTAATTAGGTCTGTTTTTAATGTTATGTTTTTTTACGTAAAAATGGACATTTTAGTGTCTGTTTGTGATCTTCTTTTCATGTGTGTGTGTGTGTGTGTGTGTGTTGTGTACTTGCTGTGCACTTGAGAATAAGAAGTACATATTTCATGTCTGAGCCAAGAGCAGGTAGCTGCTCCATTCAAGAAGAACTGCCACTAGTGATTCTCTGGGCATCGATTCAGTTCAGGTTAAAAGAACCCGCTGTGTTCGTGTGTGTGTGTGTGTGTGTGTGTGTATGTGTATGTGTGTGTGGTTAGCTTTCTATTATTTCTCTGAAACAACATCTAAGGACATCCTTTACTCGCTGATGAAAAACAATATGGCAGCATATGGCTATTATTTACACGAGCTGTGCAATAACACAACCCTTGAACTGGAAATGGAGGTCCTGTTTCCCCTGTTCCTCTCCCGCTGGAACTGACGTGAGCCGTCATGATTCGTTTAGCCCTGAGCTGCTCTGACTGTGTGAAAGGAATACAACCAAGATGACTTGTGGTTGTCCTGGAGGTCAAGGCCATGGAGAGCACAACATCTCTCTCTCTCTCCCTCTCTGTCAGTCTCTCTTGCATACCCAGCATGTCCTGAAAAAGCCCACTGCACACATTTTGCCATCGAGTTAGCCACTACCGTTAGCCATGGCCGACACATTAGCCACAACTGACACATTATCCACGCTGGATGATAACCAGTTAAATGTGAATGTGTAGCAGTGGAGTAGTCTTAAGAAAAGGAAGCTGAAGCTGGTCAAGCTAATCAAGCTGGTTAAGCTGGTTGACCAGTTCAGCTCTTGACCAGCAACGGGTATATTTTTAGCTGATCTACAAGCATGATCAACCCGACCAAGCTAAACAACCAGTATGACCAAGCTTGACCATTTTAGTCAACCACAGAGCCCATACTGATCAACCAGCATGACCCAGATGACCAAATTGGTCCACTCTAGTCCTGGCATTAGTGATGGTGCCAATATGTTCATGTCTGTCAACTCCAGAAAGTCCTTTTCTATTGGAAGTACTTCTCTACATTGACTAGATAAGCTGTTTGTGTGCATTTGCACATCTGTGTCAGCAATGGGTGCTACTTAAAGTAGCTGAATGCAATCATTAGAACATTTGGACATATAGTGTACATCCTGTTGCTTCCAGCAGCAGTCACAAAACTGATAATTCCCCTGACATCCATACATGCCTATGCCATAACAGTGCCTCCACCGTGTTTGACAGATGTTGGGGTATGCTTTGATTCATGCACATGAAAACACAGTTTTCATAAACCTCAGGATTAATGCTGTTGCATGTGGACGGGGCCATAGTCCAAAACCCGCATGACCAAAAAATCAAATGTAACATGTACTATGCTGGTTGAGAGCTGGTTAACCAGCTAGCTTCCCAGCATAAGTTATGTTTTCGCCTGTGTGAACTGCGTTTTAACCACCTTGACCATCAAAGTTCAGCTTAGACTATGTGAGCTGAATCTACCCAGCTACCAGCAATATTTTTCAGCAGGGTAGTTATGTTTTTAATCTAAATATGATTTTTACCTTATTTTAAAGCCTACTGCTAGTTTAATAGTACTAGCTAGCAAACCACATGGCAGTAGTAAAACAACATGTAAAGGGGAACAAAATGGCTAATTATCTGAAGCAAGCTGTTAGCATTCATTTGTAGTCACGCTGGCATGTTTCATGATGAATGTGGCTGGAGGAATGGAGTCGGTATTGTTGAAAAAGCTAGCGGTGTGGCACCCAGTGGGGTATAGTGTAGTGGGATGCTATTTCCTGGTATTAAGATGCCAAAAGTACATACATTCATGCCCACAAGTATTTGGACAGTGAAACAAAGGATAAGGACTACGTTAAATTTAGGTCAGGTTAAGGTCAGATTTAGATTTAGGTGTAGTAGGTTACGTTTAGGGTTAGGGCTACATTAAGGTTAGCCTAGGTTACGGTCAGATTTAGGTTTAGGTGTAGTAGGTTATGTTTAAGGTTAGGGCTACATTAAGGTTAGGTTAGGTTACGATTAGAATTAGGTTTAGGTGTAGTAGGTTAGAGTTAGGGTTAGGGTAAAGGGTTACATTAAGGTTAGGTTAGGTTAGGTTAAGGTTAGAATTAGGTTTAGGTGTAGTCGGCTAAGGTTAGGGTTAGGATAAGGGCTACATTAAGGTTAGCTTAGGTTAAGGTTAGAATTAGGTTTGGGTGTAGTAGGTTACGTTTAGGTTTAGGGCTACATTAAGGTTAGCTTAGGTTATGGTTAGAATTAGGTTTGGGTGTAGTAGGTTACGTTTAGGTTTAGGGCTACATTAAGGTTAGCTTAGGTTAAGGTTAGAATTAGGTTTAGGTGTAGTAGGTTATGGTTCAGGTAATAAAAATATGCTGGTTATAGTCTCAGTTTAAACTGTTTGCTTTCTGCTTGTCTGGGCTGCATCAGTACTTCTTAAGAGGAATGTATGAGGCTCGATTTATATTTAGTACAGCTTGTACGTATCTTGAAATGGTCTTTTAGTCGCAAATGTACAGATTCTTCATGACCAGGCTGTTAAAACAGGGCCGCTTGTGATGGTGCCGTATCTGATCATGATGATACACAGTGATTCTGAATCAAATATTACACATCACAAGCAGGGTTGAAGAATTGACATTACTGTGCTGTAAATCTTCTTACGACCAGGATTAATGTAAAGCTACTTGGTTGGGCTGCGTATGTTAGAAATAGAGACAAATGAGCAAGATAGAACGTGGACTGAGGCTAAGGCTATTCATACAGAATTAAAAGCAATACAGACAAAGTAAATGACTCACTTTACAACAAGCAAAGGTTCAGGAGAAATGCCTGAGGCCTACTAATGCTTGACCTTGTTTAGGAGGCATGCACTTCCATATAAGTGTATTTTATTTATATAGCACTGAGCCAAACTAGTGACTTGAATAATGCAGAAAATGTTGGAACCATGCAAAAATGACTGAGATGAGAGCTTAGCTAAACAGGTTAGCATATCATCTGCTTCTTTACAGGCTAGAATAGTAACTGGGAGGCATTATATAGCAAGGGCTGTCTCACTGGAAGACAGATGGCAGCTCAGTTTGAGGTCTCAGCAACATTAGCTCCACTTTCCTTATCAAAACACGCTGGGCACTACCAGCCCTATCGCATGACCTGGGAGAATATCCTGAACCCCCTCCCCTCATTAAGAGAGATTTGGTGGCTCCCGTACTCTGTTGCTTCAGCACACAGCTGAGTGATGTCCACCTGACGCTGTCTTCCACATGCACTTTGTCAAATTTCATTACAGAATGTTAACATCAGAGAACATCCATAAACATGGTTGTTCATCACCCCTCTACAGGCACTGACTGATGAGAACATGGTGATACCATCACTGAGAAGTACTTAATCAAATAGACTGGTAAGCATTAGTTTCCATACAAAAGTTGCTTACTCTGCGTTTTTAGAACGAAGGGTCCTACGTAGTTAATGGCTTGGATGAAAGGTTCTGGTCATTTGCCATTAAAAAAAAGGTTTGTCACACTTTTACACTTCTTTTAACCATTTAGAGCATGTATGTAAGTCCACACTTCAGTTCTTCACTCTCATAACAACAATACTATCATAATTAACAGCAGTTTCATAGGCCCTACAATATAACCCTGAGGGACTCCACAAGATACGTTAAAGCAAATGGTTGCCAAATACTTCTCGAAAGTATGTGTCATAATTAACAGCAGTTTCATAGGCCCTACAATATAACCCTGAGGGACTCCACAAGATACGCTAAAGCAAATGGTTGCCAAACCATCGAAAGTATGCATTCCACATCCTGCACTAGGATTAATAACTGAAAAGTAAACCTAGGGTTCAATGGGGTTAAAAAAGGTTCCTCACGCTTACACATCTCAATTACGTCAAGAGGTCTTTAAGCATTCTTTAGAACTATCCAAAGAAGTGGAAAGAGTTCATTCTGGACCCTCTGGACCCTCCAGGAAGTTCTGGGTCCCCCAGGACTTCCCATGTTTTGCACCTTCACATTCTCCTCCAAGCATATTGAGCTCTCCAGTGATTTAGCATTAACGGCTGGTAGCACTGTGTGTGCTGGGCGAAGACCTACTGTAGACAGTGAGAGAAATAGGACCTGACTACATTGAGGAAACACCTAATAAAAATCCCTCCCAAAAAAGTAGTGAGCTTCTCTTCAGAACATGAACGCTGATACCTGCAGAAGCTCCTGATATTTGTCAGGTACGGCTCTGTCGTGGGTGCAGACGTAAAATGTTTCTTCATCATGTTGAGAAGAGCATTATCTTCACTGTGGCTCTGTGTGGGAAAACCTTAATCCGAGAACACACCAAAACCGAACCCATGAGGGGAGCGGGTTAGCCGGCTTTCAGCTGAAAGATCATATTCCTGTCAAGAGAGGAGAAGGATACAGAGTGTGAGGGAGGGAGAGAGAGACCCTTTCAGAAGGTCGGTATGGGGGTCAGAGGGAAACGGCATCTCCCGGGGAAGGCCAACAACTGGCCATCACCCTGCCCGCTTGTCCTCATCAATCACCCAGCTTTGTTGACCGAGCAACATGATGTCACTATTCATTTCACGCATTCCACTTGCGCTGGGCCCCACTGGGGAGCCCACAGCGCTCAGTGGGCATTTCCTGTCCTGCTGCATTCTGGGATATGGCTGCTTCCTCCAAGAAGATCAGTTGGTCCTCTGAAAGTTGGTCTTTGTTATTTCTCTCTCTCTCTCTCTCTCTCTCATTCTCCCTCACTATCTCACTCTTCTTGTCTTTATTTGTCATAAGCCCAGTTGTTTTCACGTCCTTTTAATGTGCATTGGCGTTAGCATTAGCATCTGCGTTGCTTTTCGCTACTGGTCCATGCCTTCAGCTGCCGGTCCAGGCCTTCAGTGTAGCTGGTCCATGCCTTCAGCTGCCGGTCCAGGCCTTCAGTGTAGCTGGTCCATGCCTTCAGCTGCCGGTCCAGGCCTCCAGTGTAGCTGGTCAATGCCTTCAGCTGCGGGTCCAGGCCTCCAGTGTAGCTGGTCCATGCCTTCAGCTGCGGGTCCAGGCCTCCAGTGTAGCTGGCCCAGGCATTCAGTGTAGCTGGTCCAGGCCTTCAGCTGCAGGTCCAGGCCTTTAGTGTAGCTGGCCCAGGCATTCAGTGTAGCTGGTCCAGGCCTTCAGCTGCCGGTCCAGGCCTTTAGTGTAGCTGGTCCATGCCTTTAGCTGCTGGTCCAGGCCTTCAGTGTAGCTGGTCCATGCCTTCAGCTGCCGGTCCAGGCCTCCAGTGTAGCTGGTCCATGCCTTTAGCTGCTGGTCCAGGCCTTCAGTGTAGCTGGTCCAGGCCTTCAGCTGCGGGTCCAGGCCTCCAGTGTAGCTGGCCCAGGCATTCAGTGTAGCTGGTCCTCTGATAGTTGTTTTTCTTTGTTTGTTTGTTTTTGCTCTTTTTTTATTTATATCTTGCTGGATCGTGCTGATTTCCCCTTTCTCTACATCTAGCTATGGTAGCTTTAGCATCAGTGTTAGCTTCTGTGTTGTTTCTAGCTGCTGGTCCAGGCTTTCGGTGTGGCTAGTCCTCTAAAAGTTGTTCCTTGTTTTTCCTTTTTCTCCTTTCCTTCATTTGTCATCTGATCATTAATGTTTCCGTCCTTTTATAAAGCTATGTTAGCATTAGCTTTAGTGTTAGCTTCAGTACTGGTTTTCCAATATTGTTCCAGGTCTTAGGTTTGCCCGGTCCTCTGAAAAATGTTGTTGTTGTTGTTGTTGTTTTCTCTTTCTTTTCATTTATTATTTGCTCATTTTAATTGTATGTAGCTGTGTTAGCATTAGCATTAGCTCTGGTGTTGCTTTTCCACTGCTGTTTAAGATAGTGTAGCCAGTCCTCTGAAAGTTGTTCATATTATTTTTCATTTTTTTCTTTTTTTATGTAGCTATGTTAGCTTCATCATTAGCATCAGTGTTCAGTGTTGTTTCTCACTGCTATTCCAAGCCTTCTGTCTAGCCGGCCCTCTGAAAATTATTCCTTGTTTTTTCCTTCTTTCTCCTTCTTTTTAATTGTCATTTGCTTATTCATTTCCCCTTTTTTATGTAGCTATGTTAGCATTAGCGTTAGCTTCTGTGATGTTTCTCATGGCAGTTACAGGCCTTTGGTATAGCCAGGCCTCTGAAACATACTCATATTCGTCTTCCCTTCATCTGTCATTTACATTCTAGCCCTTTAATGTCACCAGTCCTCTAAAAGTTGTTGAAAATTCATTTTCCCTTTCTTTTATGTAGCTATATTAGCATTAGCATTAATATTAGTATTAGCATTAGCATTAGTATTAGTTGTTTATCTTAAAAAGGCTGTTCCAGGCCTTTTTATTAGCGTGGAAGCAGCCTTTTGATCAAATCTCACTTTCCATGAGCACTGCCTTTAATGTACACTGACTTTAGCATTAGCATTAGCTTCAGGGTCACTTCTCACTGCTGTTCAAGCTTTTTAATGTTGCCAGTCCTCTAAAAGCTTTTTTTTTTTTTTTTGCCTCTCATTTTCTTCATGTGTCTTTTCCTTATTAATGTTTCTTCTTTTAAGCAGCTATGTTAGCATTAGCATTAGCTTCTGGTGATGTTTCTCATGGCAGTTACAGGCCTTTAGTGTAGCCAGGCCTCTGAAAGATATCCTTTCTTCTTCTCTTCATCTGTCACTTACATTCCTTTTTTATTTGTAACTTTAACATTAGCATTGGCATTAGCTTCTGTATTGTTTTCTTTTGCTCCTCATTCATTTTCCATTTTTTCATGTAACTATATTAGCATTAGCATTAGTATTAGCCTTGTTGTTTATCCACTGCTGTTCCAGGCCTTCGGTGTAGCCGGTCCTCTGAAAGCTGATTTTTTGTTTTCCCTTTGTCATTTGCTCGTTCGCATTCCCTTCCCTTTCATGTACATTATCGTTAGCATCCACGTTGCTTCTCACTGTGGTTCCAGGGCCTTCGTTGTAGCTGGAGCTCCTCAGCTTTGTCGAGCGCGGATCTTTTGACGAACGCCTTTTATTAGCGCGGAAGCGGCCTTTTGATCAAATCTCACTTTCCATGAGCACAGAGAGCTGCCGTAGCGTGTGATCACGGCGAAGGCGTCTCATTTGAAAGAATGGTGTCAGTGTGTTGACAAGCTCCCAATAAGTTGGTGGCTTCTAAGGGAGGGGAGAGAAAGAGCAATGTTTAAAGCTGATAAACGCCTCAGGAGCTAAACTGTCTATCTCGTTGTGCTGATTGTAGTTTATTTTCGGTGATTATGAAAACCAAGCTTAAACTGGCTTTTGGGGATGTTGATTTATTAGTTTTACATAAAAAGAGGTCTCTTGTGCACATGCTAACTCGAGCACGTTAGCTCCCCTGACTTTAACTGAGCCGTATTTGCTGTCGACAGCCATTGATTTCACTGCCTTCTCGCTCCCTTTGATTTGGTAACGTGGAGCTGGAGCAGGACTGGTGGTATGATATTTCTTGAAATACCGGTTACACCCCCAAACCCCCCTGTCTCACTCTTTCCTGCTCACTCTTCACTCTCCACAGCTTGTCTCCTGCTCTCTCTTTTTTTAGTCTTACCCATTAGTCTCTCTCTCTCACTTGCTTTCTCCCCCCCACACCTCCTTCCAGCTTTGAGAGGCTTAGCAGGAGCTTAGAGCGCAGGTCAAGCTGCCCTTTGGCCTGCATCACTCGGCCGTTTGAAGTGGTGCCAGGCCGAAACCCCACGAGTCACCCGACTCTGCCCGAGAGCCGCCCGCCTCTTTAACGGCCCGCCCAGGGGGGTCAGAGCGGGGCACGGGGCGCAGATGGACTCGTCGCTTCCCCCTTTACACCACCCCTCCGTTCACCCTCCAGAGCCCTCGCCCTGTTATTATTTTATAGTTCGGTTCTGCATTCCTCGCGCCCAGCCTGTGGTAGACGCAGACCCTTTGGCTTTATTGCTTACATATGTCCACCTCGCTCCCCCCACAGCAGGGAGAGACAAAACACAGAGGCAGAGAGTGGGGAGAGGAGGGGCAAAGTGGGTTTAAGGGGGGGCAATACACGTCCCACCTTGAACTAATTGTGAAGGGGCCGGAGAGGCAGGTCCATGCCAGTGGGGTTTCAATTTGTTAGGGCATAAACAGATACTAAAGGCAAAGTAATGGAGGGGTGATTTATCAAGCCACTTCATGTCAAATTGTCACAGTACCACCCCCCCCCCTCTTTTTTTTCCAGCAGGCTAGACAGGCTTTAAGAGAGAAGGCTATCTTCATTTGACTGAGGGTTAGAGACAGAGATAAAGAGACACTGAAAGAAAAAAGCTTGTACAGAGAGAGAGAGAGAGAGAGAGAGAGAGAGAGAGGGAGAGAGAGAGAGAGAGAGAGAGAGAGACACTGGGAGAGAGAGACTAAGAGACCATAAGCGAGAAAAAGAGACCATTAGAGATCATGAAAGACTGAGAGAAAGAGAGAGAAAGAGGGAGAGACTTGGGGAAAGAGAGGCGGAGAGACATAGTTGTGCGAAAGATACTGAGAGACCATGAGAGATGAGAGAGAGAGAGAGAGAGAGAGAGATACTGAGAGATCATGAGAGACGAGAGAGACTGAGAGACAATGAGAGAGTGTGAGAGCGAGACAGATGTTAAGAGTCCATGGGTAAGAGAGAGAGACTGAGAGATCACATAAGAGAGCGAAAGAGACACTGAAGGACCATGAGAGACGATGAGAGAGTGTGAGAGCGAAGGAGATGCTGACAGACCATGAGACAGCAAGAGAGATTCTGAGACATCATGAGAAAGAGAGTGCGATAGATACCGAGAGACCATGAGAGAGAGAGTGAGAGCAGGGGAGATGCTGACAGACAATGGGAAAGAGAGAGACTGAGAGATCGTACGCGAGAGCGAAGGAGATACTGAAGGACCATGAGAGACAAGATAGACCATGTGAGAGATTCTGAGACATCATGAGAAAGAGAGAGAGAGAGATAGAGACCATGAGAGAGAGAAAGGAACAGAGAAACACTGAGATAGAGAGACATGCTGAGAGGAAGAGAGAGAGAGAGGGCGTGAGAGAGACTTTCAGATGTACATACAGTACGGCAAAAAAAAGGAGTTCATCAATAATCTTCCCACCGGAGTGGAGTCCTCCCTTTCATCTTGGACGTGGAAAAAAGGGGGCCGTGTTAAATTGTCTGAGAGAGCGCAGGTCGGACATGTAAGGCGATACATCTTGAAATAAACAGATTATTTTTCTGCCCAGAAATCATGTTTCAATTTTGCTTTTTTTTGCCAGAACACAGCTATGCCTTTGATCCCCCCAGAGCTGCGTCTGCACATGGCTCACACACCCCTCACACATCCCTCACACATCCCTCACACATCCCTCACAAGATAAAGCAGAGAAACATGTTCTGCAGTGATGTCATCCAGCAGCACAGCGGCAGAGCGGCCTGCAGAACTAACTTTCACAGGACAGCACTGCTCCTGTCTGTGTGTGTGTGTGTGTGTGTGTGTGTGTGAGAGAGAGAGAGAGAGAGAGAGAGAGAGAGAGAGAGAGAGAGAGAGAGAAAGAAAGAAAGAAAGTGAGAGTATGGAGAGTGTGACTATGTGTACATGCAAAACAGTGTGTATTTGGGAATGTGTGTGTGTGTGTGTGTGCCTGCAACTGTATGCATATTGTGTATCTGCGTGTGTGCAGTGTACATCTGTGTACATGTGCAAACATATATGTGTGTGTAATGTTATGCAAGTGTATGCAAGTGTAAATGTATAATTGGAATAAGTGTAATTATGTGAGCATGTGTGTAGTAAAAATGTATGCATGTGTGTGTGTATGTTTCTAGCGTGAATGCACAAATGTGTGTACAGTAAGTAAGTTTGTGTAAGTGTATGTCTGTGTGTGTGAATGTGTATAGTGTAACAGTGTGTACAATAAATGTGTGTATGGTGTAAATGTTGTGCATGTGTGTGTGTATGTGTGTGTGTATAGTATGAATGTGAGCATGTGTGTGTATATAAAGTAAATTTGTTGATAAGGTGTAGATCTGTGTGTGTATTATGTGTGTATAGTTCAAATGTGCATGTGTGTGTATTTCTAGTGAATCTGCACAAGTGTGTGTATAGTGTCTTGTGTATATCTGTATGTGTGAGTATGTATACAGTGCACAAGTGTGTATGTGTGTATAGTTCAAATCCACACAAGTGTGTATATAGAGTGAGTAATTTGTGTATACAGTATGTGAATATGTGGATAGTGTCAGTGTGTATAGTGTGTGTACAGTGTAAACATGTGCAAGTGTGTGTATGTATAGTGTGAATGTGCACAATTGTGAGTGTAGAGTGTGTATGAAGTGTATATCTGAATGTGTAAATGTATATTGTGTAAAAGTGTGTATAGTCTTACTGTATGTGTGTGTGTGTGTATGCAGTGTAAGTGGTGTAAATGTAGGCAAATGTGTATGTGTGTGTATAGTTTGATTGTGTGCATACGTGTGTGTGTGTGTGTGTATGTGTCTAGTGTGAACTGGCATGTCGGTATGTAGACTGTGTGTGTGTGTGTGTTGTGGCTGACTGATCTGTGTGTTAAATGTATTACAGATTGTCTGAAGTCAGATCTCTCCTCTGTAGGAACTTAATCGCTCTGACTCTGTTTAGCATCATCACAATGAGGTTCGACATCCAGTCTCCCTCTCTCTCTCTCTCTCTCTCTCTCTCCCTCTCTCTCTCTCTCTCTCTCTCTCTCCCTCTCTCTCTCTCTCTCTCTCTCTCTCTCTCTCTCCCTCTCTCTCTCTCTCTCTCCCTCTCTCCCTCTCTCCCTCTCTCTCTCTCTCTCTCTCTCCCACTCTTGCTCTCTCTCTCTCATTCTCTGCTCCTCTCTCGCACTTCGATACATACAAGCACTCCTTACAATTCAGCGGAGAGTCATTCATCATCATTTGGCTGTGTATCTGTCTTTGATCGCCTCCTTGATCAGCGCTGCCGTTTGTACAGTACATCTGCTCTTGCATTTAGCCTCCCTGCACGCTGCAGCTCAGAACCTATTACCTGGCATAACAAAGGAACAGTTTTATTGGAGACTTTGTACCTCAAGTAAATCCTGCATCCTCTTCGGCTCTAATGGCCCAAGAAACGGAGGACTCCCTCGTTCCAGAAAAAAAAAAAATCTCCAATTTCCAATCTCTTTTCGGCCACTATTTCCTGTGGTGGAAAAAGTATGAAGTTATAGGAAAAGTTGAAGTCATCAGTAAGACATACTAAAGGATCAAAAACCATTAGGCTGAAAATGTCAGTTCATTAGGTTATTATGAAAAGCAGCAACAGCTTCGTTTAACCACAATATAAACAATATTTTAATGGGATTAATAACAATAAAAGTAGAAAGGGGTCTTAGGGAGAATGTATTTGAACAAAATAGATTTTTGCACCAAACAAAAATAAAAAAAAACTAAGTTAGAACTGAATGAATTGCAAATAAGTTCAAAATAAGCTAAAATAAATAAGTGAAGGTCTGGTAATCTGAAAATCAATGTTTAAATTCAATGTTTTGCTGAACGAAAGGAGGATGGTAAGCAAAGTTAAAATGTTATATTAATAGTTAATTAATTAGTTTTTTTTTTCTCTGTTTGACATTTCAACCCTTTCAGGCACACAATTTCTTTCCAATTTTCTTTTTTTTTGTGATGTGATTTCTTTAAAATAAGAATTATATATAAAATTTGCTACTGCCAATTAACCCATCCGTTTGTAGCTCCCTCTAGCACTAACAATGTTCCTGACACTAGGGTTTAAGTACTTGACACGTTTTATCCGATACATCCAAAGCCATCCACCACCTCTTATCGAACTGCCAACATGCTTGGAGGAAAGTTCCGGCCCCCCCCCCGGGCCCCCGACTCCACCTCACCAGCTAACAGACCCCTTAAGAGTGAGAAGAGGAGAACGCATCATCTTTTCACCCGGATTGCGAATTGTGCTCTCTCTGAATCTGGACGCTGATAGCAAAGCGACATGGTTCGGGATTCGAACTCGTACAAGTTAGTTCATGTGTTCAAAGAGATCCTCATCATATTAACACATATAAAGCCCACTGGGATGGTCAATTAGTCAGTGTTAGCTGAGCCAGATGCAATGTTATCTTGTAGGCACAATGTCAATCACCATTCCCCTATGTAACTATGTGTTTTGCCCCAAATGCACTGTGATAACTTTTAGCATGTATTTAACATATATTCAAAGTGGATACTTGGCAAAACCATATTCAACTTATTTATTTATTTATTTATTTATTTAACTCTCATTCTGTGGCATGTTACAAAGCTTTTTAGAGAAACTACAGTTCTTACATCACTTCCTGTGTACATTTTTAACCGTAAAGTCTAGACACTTATGGGAAAACATCTATTTTGTGTTTTTTTAAATGATGATATGATATGATATGATGAATCATGCCAAATATGACCAGTAGCAAGGCAAAAGTCCTCATACTGATGCAGTTTAACCCTCTGGGGTCTAAAAGGCATTTGCTTAATTTTTGCATATCTTCTTAAGTTCACCTTTAAAGTTTTACTTCATTTCACTTTACTTTATTTTTCACTTTATTTCAAAATGTTCAGAATGATCTTAGCTCTCACTATAATAAGACCTCATGTGATCTAGCACTTTATGAGGAGATACTCTGACACTAAACCTGAAAAAGGAAATCAGATTTGAGAAATTCTTCAGATTTCCTGTGAAAACATATCTTTACTCATGTGAATGAATTGTTTTGGTGCCTCAGAAAAGCAGCGGAATGTTTGAATAACAGTAAATAAATGGCGAGAGAGTGTCCACTGGTCAGTTTCACTCAGCCATAGATAAATTTACATCCACCACATCCTCACTCTTGAGCCTTCTGGAGGTGGCGTGGGCCTAATTCAGTAAAACACTGAAGAAGGGAGGTGCCTACCTGTAAAAAGCTTGCAGTGTAGTGTGTGATTAAAGTATGGGTCAAAGAAATGGGGCTGAGCTCGGCCCTATGTCTAAGCCCAATTATTAGGTGCAGGATTTTGTCATATTCCTGTATTATTTTTTTTACTTGCATGGATACATAAACATTTTTGGCTGGATTTTTGTTTATACATGCAGAATTCGGTCACAGAAGTCTAAGTGTGCTAAAGTTAGTTTAAAGGTGATTTTTTAAGTGTGTCTTAAGAAAAATGTCTTTACCTTTCTTTTCAATAAAAACGAACAGTATTTGCTACAATAACAAATGCACTTCTACTAATGAGAGTCCTAGTATGAAGTTAGCAGCCCAGTTCAAGAATATTTCACTGGTTAGTTCATAAATAAATTCCCAGAACAAGTGAATTTATAGGATCATATACTTTAAACAGGTCAGCATTACTTAACCTGTGAAATTTAACCTTCAGTTTCTAAAATTATTTGTGCAAAATTTAGAAAACATTCTAGTAGATCTATGAATAATGTATTTCTGTATGGGAATTCTGAATGTCTTCACAACTACAGATTTATTTTACTGACCTTTTTGTGTATAAAAAGGGACAACCAATGGACTGGGCAGGCCTAAACTGGCATGGAAGGACCCAATAATGACATAAAGAAAAGGAAAATTCTACAGAAGAACAGTACTGACGTCTTTCTACTGCTATTTTCAACCCCTGTTCAGCCATATCTTCCGTACTGTCTGCTTGATTTGGTAAAGTCCATTAATCACACTCCTTTAATCTCAGGCACTAATACAGCCGTAACAACTCATGCCGAGAAATTGTGGGAGAAAGAAACAGTGTGTCGAAGCGTTTAAATCCACTCTCCAACATCTCCATCAGCCTTTTTCAAAGCCTGAGAGTGTGTATGTGTGTGTGCATCTGTGTGTGTGTGTGTGTGTGTGAGTAACCCTGTCTGACTCCGGGGCCCGGCCCTGTGCCTCCGCTCCCCTAATCAGCTCTAATCAGAAGTGAAATGCGTTTTTCTAAGGAAGTAGCTGGAAAATTTCACAATCTGCATTTTCTCAGACCAAACTGATTAGAGAACATTAACCTCCTCTGCCAGTCACTTCCAATCTACCTTTCATCTGTCTCACCAATCACCTAATTATTTAGGCAATGACCTGGGATGCAATTGGAGCTAAGAGGATGAAACGCATGACATGAAGTTTTTTGCTCTGATTTTTCCATATCTCTGGTTATAGGCTTTTACTCTTTGCAGAGCAAATGAGAATAATTGAGGTCTCTGTGTGTAGCTATGTGTGTGCGTGCATGTGTGTGTGTGTGTGGGTGAAACTCATTGGCGTAGTGAAGTGGACGTCTGTGGGGAGCGTGAAAGCGGTTGGGCCGTGTTATTGCAGAGGTCATGATTACAGTAGGGCTTCTGAGAGTCCAGCGGTGTCCACTGGAGCCGTTTCCCAGCAGCTTGGGGGTCAGCCTTTAGATTGAGTATTGACTACCTGTCATAGCAATAAAAAGGCATCAGTTCAGGTTTGCCAAATATTCCAGCTTTACCGATACACAAGGCCACGGTGTGAGTAAGAGGTTAAGGATACCTTCAGTGTCAATAACATCACCTTCATGACTCTATTATTTCATACGCTGAAGTTATTTCTTAGAAAGAGGCGTCGCTGTGTTTCCCATCACTTCTTACATGGCTATCAGTTCTCACAAGGCCTCGAAGTTCTTACATATGCCTGAAGGTTTTAATTAGGTTCTCTATATGTTGTTTCATAATATTGATCAGCCAAAACATTAAAACCACCTGCCTAATATTGAGTAGGACCCCCTTGTGCCGCCACAATAGATCAGACCGTTCGAGGCATGCACTCCACGAGACCTCTGAAGGCGTCCTGTGGCATCTAGCACATTTAATTAACAGCAGAACTATTCAGTCTAAGCCTAAGTCTAGTCTTCTTTAGTCTTTAGATGTGAGGTGGGGCCTCCATGAATCACATCAATGAGCCCATGACCCTGTCACCAGTTCATCCTGGCCCTAACCCTTTTCCTAAATCTAGCCTTAACCTTAACTCTTAAACCTAACCTAGCCCTAATCTTAACTCTAACCCTGGGTCAAACCTTAACCCAAACACTAACCTTAAACCTAATCCTAACCTAATCCAAATCATAACCTCAAACCTGCCCACCCTTGCCCCAATCCTAACCTTAACCTCAGTCCAAACAAAACCTAACTTTAGCTCAACCTAGCTTTAACTCAAAACTTAGCCTTAAATCTAACCCTGGCCCAAACCTTAACCAAAACCTAATTTTGACCCTAGCCCTAATCCTAACCATATCCTTAATCCCCAAACCTCACCCTGGCCCCAATCCTTACCTTAACCTCAATCCAAACAAAACCTAACTTTAGCTCAACCTAGCTTTAACTCAAAACTTAAACCTAACCCTGATCTTAGCCCTAAATCTAACCAAGGCCCAAACCTTAACCATAACCTAACTCTGACACTAGCCTTAATCCTAACCTTACCCTTAATCCCCAAAACCTCACCCTGGTCGTAATGCTGACCCTAACCTTAAACACGGTGGGCTAGCCTTTTCAGCTAGCGGCCTTTGATTTATGTTTAGCTAGTTAGCTTTTAGTTTTGAACAGATTTACCCACATGCTAGTTGTAAGTATAGTTGATATAGTGAGCAAGAGAGAGGGAATAAGCGAGAGAGAGACAGAGTGAGAAAGAGAGAGAGAGCAAAGGTGGGAGGAAAATAGGGTTAAGCTTTGAACGTGCCGCAGGGTCCAGTCCTCTTAACCACTCAGATGATAAGAAGCCCTTAGCTTGGCTGGGGCAGCGGTATTTCTTTCATCTCTCTCTCTCCCTCTCCCCCTCCCTCTCTCTCTCTCTCTCTCTCTCTCTCTCTCTCTCTGCATGGCCCGTTTGTGTCGGCCGCCCCCTGTTATCGTCTGAGACTCTGTCGAGTCACCATGCTTATTTGTACCTGACACCCAATCTGCAAACAAAGCAGAAGAAAAGCTTTGGAAGTGGGCTTTAAGAAGCTGGAGACATTCCTCAGACAGACCTGAGGGCAGGGTCCTAAATCCCCCCGGCTCAGAGGTACCCCTCCAATAGAGCCAGACGAGCTCACAGGGTCATGACCGTCAGATTGAAGATCACACACACTTATACACACATACACATACACACCTGCCCAGATACACCCAATTGAATAGTCTTTTCCAAGCCGTAAACATCTCAGGTTTCCATTCATCGTCTGCTGTGTTTATATAGCGAGATTTACAATACCTGACCAAAGCATATCTTCTGTATGTAAACTGAAGTTCACTTGGACTCGCTTCGCTGAAGCTCAACAGGCGCTGATGTCACAACAATGGCTGAAGTTGGTCTGACTCCGGAGCGATGTTTGTAGTGAAGGTGCTGGTTGTTAAAGGAAGCCCACATCTACCTGCATGGGGGAGGCTGTTCACTGGAGCACTAAAGCATCAACAATACTCATATTCTTCACTCATTCTGGATGAGATACCTCCACATAGCTTGCTCTGGTTTACTCTTACAGAGCAAATACACTATATGTCCAAATGTTTGTGGACACCCCTTCTAATGAATGCGTGTGCAAATGTCTAGATCGTGTAGGGAAATACTGACAATAGAATAGGACTCTCTGGAGTGAATAAACATGAACGTAGTGGCACCGTGCTTAATGCCAGGCATGAGCTAGAGGGGTATGAAGCCCCCAGCATTGAGCTGTGGAGCAGTGGAATTGTGTTCTCTGGAATGACGGTGCTCCATTTTGGGTTTGAGTTGGGGAGTTGGGGATGAGGAGGGCTGGTGATCATCCAACATGTTGACCTCACTAAAACCCTTGTCAAATCCAAAGCCAGTGGAGTTTTCTATCATGAAAATTCAACTATTAATTGAGTAATTTCTTTAATTAAGAAAAATCTCCAATCTGGAGCTGCCAATTGACCCACCCATTCGTAGCTCCCCTATTACTAGCAATGCTTTCAACACTGGAAGGGTAAGCACGCCTCTTCCAATACATGCAAAGCCAGTCACCGCTTCTTTTTGAACAGCCGCTGATGTGGCATCGGCAGGTTGCTGACAGGCTCTGAGAAAAGCACCTGGTCTTCAGGTCCACCGCACCACCAGCTAACAGACGCCTGTGCCGACCAACATCACTTCAAGAGTGATGAGGGGAGAAAGCACCAGCTACCCAGATGGAGAGAGCATCAATTGTTCAATTGTGCTCTCTCTGACTCCATTCACTGATGGCAAAGCAGCATGGCTCCGGACTTCAAATGTGCTTAACAACCTGATCGCAGCCAAGCAGGTTTCTTTATTTTAACACATCAACTTGCTTGCATGCATGCAGCGCAAAAAAAAAAAAAAAGAAAAGCAAGCATCAGTAGCGAGCTCACACCTATTGCCAGTGCGTTGTTTAAAACTACATAAAAAAATAGGAGTTTACAAGGAGTAAGCTGTAAATACAGTAGATGGTTACTGTGTATTCTCTCTCTCTCTCTCTTTCTCTCTTTCTCTCACCTACTCTCACTCGCTCTTTTATTTTTCCCTTGCCAGAGGTGAAAAGAAATCACATTTCCATCAGGCTAAACTGGAGCAGGCAGTGTTATCAGTATAGTTGGGCTGGGTTTGGCAGGACCCTCTCTATAGTGATTAATTGCTTCTCTGCTTTGGCCAGGCTCTTTGTGCCTGGGCTGCGGCCCTGGCCGAAGGGAAGACCCGATAAGAATGGCTCTTATTAACCCCCTAACAGGGAGATGCTAGCACAGAGATGACACACACCGGTCACTAAAGTCACTATTGGAGTGTACATTTTGGATTAAGATGTTGATGAATCTACCATGGTATCCTAATGCTACTTATTGTAGTCATCCACAGTACATGACATTCTTCTCCATCACTGAAGTTGGGTTAGGTGGCCCCTGTACCAGTAACTTATACTGATGTGTATATAATCATTCTGACCATGTGGATTGGATTTAAGGTATCAATGACACTCACACACACACACATGGAAATACATGTTATATAGCTAAAGTATAGTATATACAGTAGTTACTATGCCATTTACAGCCACACCTTTAAAATCACCTGCCTAAAATTGTTTGGACCCCCCTCATGCCACCTTAACAGGTCTGAGCCACAAGATCTCTGAAGGTCTCCTGGGGTATCCTTCAGCAGTTGTGAGGTGGGGCCTTGGATGCCCAGGACCCTCTCGCCAGTTTACCGTTTGTCCTCTCTGCATACTGGGAACATCCCACAACACCTGCAGTTTTTAGGATGTTTTGATCCAGTTGTTCTGCCCTTGTCCAAGTTGTTCAGATCTTTATGCTTGCACAGGGGATGAAAAGTTCACTTCACCCGAGTGGTTTTAATGTTATGGCTGTATTTGGTGTATATAGAGGTTTTTTAAATGTAAATATTTATCGATAACGATATCTGGCTGCATAATTTTACATTCATACATATACATACACACACACACACACACACACACACATATATACATATATATATATATATATATATATAATTTGTCTTTATTATTATATTGATTTTATCATAACAACAATAACAAGCCTTGTCCCTAGCTTGAAACTCCTATGTGTTCCACTACACAGCTCTCAAATGCCTCTGCAAGCCATGGCCTGCCTTCCTTTTGTGTTTTTACATAGCCTGCATTAAAAATAGCGAAATATGGCCACATTACGGCATTTGAAGTCAATATGTATTACAAAATCAATCTAGATGAAGATCTGCCCATCCTTCTAATTAGAGGAGGTGACTGGAGATTGATTTTTAATTGCAAAAGTAATTACATGGAGCAGATAGCCAGTGACATTTGATTATCTCTGTGATTGATTAAAAGGCCTTGCTGGCGGGGCAGAGTGGCAGGCTGCAGGATCCAGACAAAAGAGAAAATTAAAAAAGTTGTCCTGTTTGTAATCACACATTTCAAGGGTGAAATTACAAAGCCAAACATCCTCCTTTGAGATCTGCAGGCTGTTACTATGTGTGTGGGTGTGTGTGTGTTCACGCCTGCAATTCTGAGTATTTGCACGCACAGGCCTCTTTGCATTTAAAAGGCCTTAGCTCACATTTTGTGCAAGCTTGCCTTTGTTGAGCTTTGAATCTTAAGTGTGAATTATGTGACTTTTTGATGACTCTTTGACGTTTCAGTTCAGTAAAGTGACATAATTTGATATGTGGCAATATTATACAATAATGTTTAATTTGCAATAATATTATTAACTATACGGTTATAAAAATGAAAGAATTATTGTAGTAAATTATTATAAGACTCTTTTTTTCTAACTTGAACTCTACCAAACCACCAAATCTAAAAAATAAATGTTCCATCATTTGCTAAAGACGCCATTTCCACAGATGACATCTAGAAATGAACTAAGTTGCCCTATATCATTGAAGATTATTACATTATTAGCTAGGTAAAGGGTTGTTTACATGTTTGTTTATCTATTTATTTGTTTGTTTAGCTTTCAAATCCATTGATTCATTGCTGTACAAAAGATATACAGTTTTTTTTTTGTTCTTGTTGGATGCACTATGTGTTTTTCTTTTCTTGTTTTATTTCCCCTAGTGGCAAAAGTTCATCCACAGTGTAGTTTGGTTTGGTAAGTGTTTATTCTTTTATTCAAAATCCCAATAAAAAGTGATATGCAGCTTACATATGACTTGTAATTGTTCAGAATAAGAGTTTTCAATGCTAACAAGAAGGAAAATCTCTAAAGTTTCTTTCTTTGACAGGTCACATTCTATACATATCAAATATACACAACAAAATTCATGTTTTTCATGAAGAAACAAAGTAGTGGCCAGTCAAAGTCCTGCTTTAGGAGGTTTACCCCTAGGTTTACTGTTCACTTATTAGTCACATTGCTAAAAACCATTAGTTATTCGGGAGCTGTTAGGAGCTTAGGTTAGTCCCGCAGGGCCCTTTTGTTTTTGGGCCTATGTAGTTATCAGTAATGAGACTATTAGAGTTAGGAGAGGGAAGAAATGAGTGTGGGCCTACGTACAAGGTTTGAGGGCACTACAAAATGTTTACTTTGTCAGGTTGTACCGATAATATTTTAAAATAGAGACAAATACAAAATTGAAGCTTTTTCTCTCGAGGTCTCATGGACATTTGGACCCCAGCCCCAATCCCAGTGTACAGTTAGACAGAATAACCTGTGAACATGCCTCTTTCATTCTCTCTCTCTCTCTCTCTCTCTCTCCATCCGTCCTCTCTATCACCTTTGTCTGCCACCCCCTTTCAATCTCATACCACTCAACTCCACCTGTTGTTAATAAGCTCATGCCTAAAACACACACACACACACACACACATACACACATAGACACACAAATGCATGGGCCTCTCTTGTACTTTTGGCCACAGGCCTTGTCATGAGGCAACGCATGTATTCTTCACTGTAAGACAAGCCTATAAATTACACCTTGTTAAGGCATCGTTTAGTTTGGACTGCTAAGCCGCCGCTGTCACTTGAGTGCAAGGTTCAGTCTTTCAGGCCTCCACCAGGGCGCCATTTATGTGTTTAATTTACAGGGACTTGCCTAGAGGAAACTTCCCTCTTTTATGAAGTGGTATTAGGGGGCCTATTTAGTTGTCATGGCAGAGATGTGCGCGGCGGCATGGTGCAGAGGGTAGAAACCAGTCAGGAAGATTAAAGAGAGAGAGAGAGAGAGAGAGAGAGAGAGAGAGAGAGAGAGAGAGAGAGAGAGAGAGAGAGAAAGAGAGAGAGAGAGCGAGAGAGAGAGAGAGAGAGAGAGAAAGAGAGAAAGAGAGAGAGAGAGCGAGAGAGATGGGGTGAGGTGGGGTGGGGGGAATGAAGAAAAAAGGCAAAGATTTCAAATGAGAATTGCTGTCCTTTTAACTGAAAGCTTTCTGCTGGCTGCCAGGCAAGACAGGCAGCGATCCATTTGAAGAAGGGGTGGGGGAGTGTGATGGGGGCATGGGGGGGAGGGGGAGGTCTGTGGCAGAGCAGGAGAGAGGAATTGAGGAAGGGTAGAGAAATAAATAAAAGCGGCAGACTCCCTCCTGATATGGTGCCCCCTCAGGACGTACAGGGTCTATATTGGCTTAAGCAGGAGAAGCCCCGGGGGTCAGCGCTGCCTCTGTGACTTCCAGAGCCGCACTAACAGGCTCTTCCCGGGAAAAAAGAGTAGAGGAAAAGAGCAGGAAATAAAAAAAAGGGGAAGAAGAGGAGGAGGAGGAGGAGGAGAAGTAGAATGCCTAGCTGTAAATCATCACACATGTTCCTCCGAGCGATGGGCATGGAGCGGCTAGCTCAGTTGGCTAACACAAGGAGGTGGCACTTATTAAAATTCCATGAAGATAACTGAATTTACAGGACTTGGAGGATATGGCAGGCAGCCACACAAACACACACACACACACACACACACATGCTGTTCACACTGACACTCCATGTGGCCCTCATCCTGCCCACAGGCCCTTGAGACTCTGCTACCGTTAGCAGAAAGAAACACTAGCGGTGGGAATAGCACAAACTCACGCCATGTGGTACTCAACATTCAACACAACATCCAGCATTTGTGGCAATTTTATGATTTTGATTTAAATGACTCTCTGTCAGAAATGCTAATGTGGCTTCCTAAGATTTGCCAATAAAAACTAGCATGGCTGCTAAATGCTAGCTTTTGAGCCTGCATTTTAAATAATGGTGTGCTGTGAAAAAAAATGTCCTTTGCTCTGCTCCAAAAGCATCTGTGTAGGAATAATTGCCCTCTTAATCAGATCAGTCAATCTCCAGATATTTAGACTGGAGTTGGACTCACAACTGCATCCCAGAGACTTGAGACTTTCTCACCAGACAACTCAACTAGACCCAGACTCTCATACCGGCTCATACCAGAGACTTGGAACTTGCACTCCAAATATTTGGGCTCAGCTTGATTCAGACTGACATCCACACCACAGAGATTGGGACTCGGACTCGCTCTCCAGATATTCAGTCTCAGACTGAACTCCAATTTATACCCTGACTCCAAAGACTTAGGTCTCAGACTAGCTCTTTAGTTATTGAGGCGTGGACTAAATTCAGCCTCACACCCGCATCCCAGATACTTGGTGCTCAACTCTTCTTCACCAGATAAAAGGACTAGACTGGACCCAGACTCACACTCACACTCTAAATACTCAGACTTAACTTAGCTCGGACACAACTCAACAAAAACGTGGGACTTGGACTGATATTCAGAATCAGACTGTGCTCAGACTTGCACCTGCACCCCAGAGAGTCTCAGACACGCTACTGCGCCCCTGCTCCCCAGTAACTATATTTGAGACTTGACTCTTCACATCTGTACCCCAGAGACTTGGATCTCAGACTTGCTTCCTAGCCTCTCTAGACTTGACTCAGACTCACACTTGCACCTCAGAGACTTAAAACTTAGACTCATAACCCAGAGAGCTGGCTTGGTCCTCGCACCCTTACCCTAAAGATTTGAGACTTAACTCATACCCAGAGCCCTGGGACTTGACTCAGATTATTACCCTTGTCAAGATGCGGGTCATACTGTTAAAAGTTATTCAGACTTCAGCCCACTAATGATTTTAATTCATATGAAATGATGATTATGGACAGTGGTCTAAACATGTGGTGAACTGGTTGAATTATTGTCTTACTATAAATGCTATAATTTATATGACCTGCTGTTTCTGCTTGCCTTTTTTCTAGATCCTATAGCAATGTATGTAACACACCAGATCCTCAAACCTACATTTTTTATTTCTCACCTTACAAAAGCTCTGACCTTTCAGCGATAGAATGCCCTCCATATTTGATCCATTCTGGAATGGAAGTGTCGTAAGCTTGCTCATTAGTAGGCCTCTCTCTCGTTGGCTTTTCTTTCTGCCCATGATGAGCACTGGCCAAAGGAGGCCTCTATCTCTCTCTCTCTCTCTTGCTCTCTCTCTCTCTCTCTCTCTCTCTTTCTCACCCTCTTTCTCTCATATCCGTGCCCAGAAAACAGACTGGCCTGCTGATGGTTCACTGAATAGGCTGATACACTATAGGGACAAAATTATTGGGACGCCTGCTCATTCGTTGTTTCTTCCTAAGTTAAGGGTCCAGGGAAGAAGGCTTTCTACTAGAGTTTGAAGCATTGTTGTGAGGATTTGATTGCATTCAGCGACAAGAGCATTAGTGAGGTTAGGAGGTTAAATGATCACCAACCCACCTCATCCCCAACTCATCCCAAAAGTATTGGATGGAGTACCATCATTCCAGAAGACACAGTTCCACTGCTCCATAGCTCCACTGCATAGATTTGGAAACTGGTATTAACTGGTTTTTGCCCAGTTTGAGCAAAGGTTGGGGGGAAAAGTGAGTTTTCTCAGATTTAGGTCTTAGATGGCTGTCTACTGAACCCATTTGGTGTGCTTTAACTGCTAACAAAGGGTGTAAACCTGTGTCAAACAAAACAAAACTGTCCACCAGAGATTTTAAGCGGATTATATAAAGGTAATGTCCGAAATCATCCATAAACCTGTTCCATGGCCTCTGTTTCATCCGTTTCTGGAGCAGAATAGTGCAGCATTCTAGGCCATGGAGCATGACAGCTCATTTACGCCAAACATACTAAATCACTCTCTCTTCACTGCCTATGAAAAGGAGGATTAATTGCGTAATGTTGGTCTGACTGTCACTGATAGCCGATAATGATGTGTGTGAGGGGTGTCCAGTTGAAACGTGGCGGTGCTGGGGCCTGCCAGTTCGCCCGTTGGCCGCATCTCAGACACTGTTCGTTTCTCTAATGAGACATTTCAGCGAAAAGACAGAGTGACCTCCGGGCACCCAGTTGGTCATCATTGGCGAATTCCCACCCGGCTTTGGACTATAAGGATAAAGGGGGGGGGGAGAAAGAAAGAAAAACAGCCGTCATTTTCGAGAGGAGCCCCGGGATGGCCTGCCAACTGACCACATCATTTTGATGGTTCATTTTTCAGCGCGGTGCTTGGCAGCGCTTGCTGTGGCAGCCATGGCCGCTGGCTGGGGTACAGTATTGTCATTGCTGTGTATTCTGCATGGCTGGATGGAGCCGCACTGTTGAATTCTGACCCCACAGAGCATGTGTTGATGTGGGCTGTTATCCGGACTTCAACCCCTAAGCCCAGCAGATCAACACGCTCGTCAGACATCGTGGCCTATCTGATTTTTGGTACATCTATATTTATGGAAGATATATGTGTGTGTAGATGTAAGTTCCTATACCCTACATATTTTTTCCCTATCTCTTTTACCTTTATTTAATTAATATAATTAATTTGTTTTGTGTCTATAAAACTGATATTTGTAGATGACCTGGCTCCCTTTTATTGAGTATAACTGATATTTGTTTTTTGCTTTCATGTGATAAAGTAACTGGCTTAGCTCAACTTTTAGTGAGGATTTGATTGCATTCAGTGACAAGAGCATTAGTGAGATGACTATGCCTTTAGTATGTAAATAACCTGTTGGGCTTGATTGCTTCATACTGTGCATCATGAAACATCAACTTCTATGTGAATGGGTGTGGCTAAATTGATGTAAGCTGAATAGGCTGATTCACTATAGGGACAAAAGTATCCGGACACCTGCTCATATATTGTTTCTTCCGAAATCATTCTGGGTATTTAAAAAATAATTTATCCTGCTCTTGTTGGAGTAACTGTCTCTACTGTCCAGGGAAGAAGGCTTTCTATTACATTTTGGAGTATGGCTGAGCAACAAGAGTGTTAGTAAGCTCCATCCCAAAAGTATTGGATGGAGCACCAACCATCATTCCAGAGAACACAGTTCCACTGCTCCACAGCTTACTGCTGGGGGCTTCATATCCCTCTAGCCCATTTTTTACTTAGTGCAAAGCTTAATTCTGAAAGCAACAATTCATCACATACATGTAAATTACTTTCACTTGTCAGGATATTGTTGTTTTGCAGTGTTTCTCAGTTTCCCCTCACTTTCCCTTGCTCTGGCCAGCTAGCTGTGTGTGTGTGTTGTGTGTGTCTGCAAAGTTCACTGCCCCTGCCAGTGGGTCCACTTTATCCCCCATGAGTGGGACTCATTTGGAGGGAGCTTTAAAGTGTAAACCAGATGAAAAAACAAAGGGCTTAGGCAAATCAGATAGCTCTGACAACAACAACAAACGCACACCCAGTAATCTGCTTAGGGAAATTAATGAAGAGGAGACGAGACCTCCCCCTCTCCTGCACCCCCCCCCCCCCTCCCTCCACAAGAACACCCTCACTCCAGCGAAGGAGGGAGGGGAGGTACGGTGGATAACGATCCTGGGACTGCCGAGAGGAGTTAGCGTAGTGGATCAGGCAGAAGGTGAGAATATGTGTGTGCGTGTGAGTGTCTGTTTGTGTGTGTGTGTGTCTGTGTGTGTAGGGTAGGATTAGTGGCGGACTCCCACCAGAATCAAACAGGACTCTGCCAAAGGGATCTCTTCCCTCCCAGGCCAAAACTTCAAAACCTCCACCTAAGCTGGAAGTAGGTGTCTGTAATCCTCTCCACGGATGTAAATCTATGCGGCCAACTCGCTGCTCATCCTTTCATCCCTGCACTCGTTTTCTCTCTCGCCCTGCTCTCCTACTCCTTTCCCTTCCACTTGTTCTGGGAACGTAAACTTTTGCACCGTGCCCCTCTCGCGGATCCCCTTAAATCCACTGCTTTGACTTCTTCACTTCCATTCAGATCACTGTAAGAGCAGTTTGTAGACGTGCTGAAAGGTTAATGCGTTGACTTCATGTAGATGTTCATCATGACTAATCGCGTACACTCTTATAAACAGATACCAAAAGGGGGTTCCCTGGAGCAAAGCCATAGAGGGACTAAATTTGGGCCCATTAGGCCATGGATTGATCTGTAAAGATCTATTGATGAAAGCTCTTGTAAATAAAGGTGCTTCAAAGGGTTCTTTGAGTGATGCCGTAGAAGAACCATATCGTAAAAGAGATGTGTGAAGAACCTAAGGGTCCTTTGGACCTTTTAAAGTTTCTTCACACTCAGACATCTCAATTACAGGCATGGTTCTTTATGGAAGGTGGTTCTTCCATCACTCAAAGAACCATTTGATGCACCTTTATTTTTAAGAGTATAGGTGAAGAGATGTGTGTGAAGATTCTTTAAAATATTGAGGAACCAGTAACACTTTAATAAATCATTAATTAGTTCCTCATTAATGACCCATTATTGGCTACAAATAAGTCACAAGTTCATCAGAATTTGGAAACTGATAAAGGTTTATAACTTGTTAAACCATGTTTATAACATTTTATTTAAATATGAAGCTACAAATCAAGTTCAGTTGACGAATGCTTGTAAGAGCACTTAAACTCTTAGTCAGTTAGACCCAACTGCATACTAACTACTCATCCTAACTAGTACTTAAGTATAAAGTATCTAGTATAGATAAAAAAAGTGTCAAATTTGGGGAGACTCAAATATCCAAGATACACAATCAGAACCAGTTAGTTTGTGGTTACGCTGGACACTATCATGCCACTATGCAATACGCAATAGAAAGGAAGGAGTTACTCACACCGCATTATTAGAAAAAATGGCAGATAGCCATTGCGGGTAAGACAGCAACAGCAGCTGGAGAACTAGCAGTGATGTATATTGCCATAGCGACGCTTCTTCACTTCCTGTTAGTAGAAAATGAATTAGTATGTTAATATGTTGTGTCCTAACTTTACAAACCCGCACTATTAAGATCAGTATATAGTATATACTTTATAGTCTTAGTGTGTCACATGCAATTGGGACACAACCTTGCGCTCACCAAGCTCTTATATTATCCAATCAGCCAATCGCGTGGTAGCAGCCATGCATTTTGACATGTGGGTACAGACCAGAAGCTTTAGGTACTGTTCACATCCAACAGAATGGAGGGAAAAATGTGATCTCAGTGATTCTGAGTGTGGCATGATTGCTGGTGTCAGAAGGACTGGTTTCAGTATTTCTAGAACTGGTGATCTCCCAGGATTTTCAGCACAACAGCATCTAGAGTTTACTCAGAGCATCCAGTGAGAGGCAGATTTCGGACAGTAACACCTTGTTGATATAAGAGGTCAATAGAGAATGGCCAGACTGGTTAGAGCTGACAGAAAGGCTACAGTAACTCAGACAACCACTCTGGACAATGTGTCAAACCTTAAGGCCGATGGGCTACAACAGCTGAAGGCTTGAGGCTCACCAAAACTGGACAGCTAAAAATCTGGATAAACGTAGCCTGGTCTGATGAATCTAAATTTCTGCTGGGCCACACAGAATGTAGGGTAAGAATTTGGTGTCTACAGCATAGATTCGTAAGGGCAATGGGCCCTAAAACAAAAATTTACACTGTACCGCAACCAAACCCACCACAAACAAACTGCTACCTTTGTGGCATGTTCTAGAGCTGCTAAAGTGAAGATGTACAGGCCTAATTTAATGCTAGCCACTAGCCACTAGACAAAATATGACAGTAGGAAATATTAGATTTTTTAGATAGAATAATGCCAATATTTAAAAAATTCTAATGGCAACATAAATATTGAGTCAATATTGATACACTGACGATTAGCTTGCATTTAAGATATTTAGTTACAGAGTATCTGGAGAAATGGTGTTCCCAGTGTGTGGACGCACACATATCTTGTGGTGGGGGTTCCCTTAGACAGCACAGTACATACCCACCTACCCAAACATCAGAGCATTTCACTTTACATTAAAAAAATATATATATTATCCAACTTATTATTTTCCAATTGTCATAATGCAGGTCTGTCTCCTTCCCTTTCATGGTTGTCCACGGTGATGAACTAATTGAACTGGAAGGATTTCTAAAAACCTGCTTGGTGGTTCAGGAGGTCCCGCTGCTTAGTGTCAGAACTGTCAGAGGCATCCAGCCTGCACGTTTTGAGCTACCTTTGATTCCTGACACCAATGCCATTTGAAACAGAATTTCCTTGGAAAAAAATCTTTCCACTTCATCCGAACTGTAGAAAAGATATCATGAACCAACACAAATTGAAAATGAGAATTGTACAGTGAGGATAGAGAGCGAAATAGCAGGCAATACTTAGCGTGAGACAGAAAACTGCCATTTAAGGTTCGCCATTCATTCAACTGTTACCCTGAAAACAGCTGCAATTTTTTTTTAAACAGATCAAATGGAATCTACTGATAAGCCCAGCCATAATAAAATATGTCAATTAAATTATGTCATACAAAAGATGTCAATTAAAAACATTAGAGCATCTAAAAAACATTGATTTCTACTGTATCTGCCTTTTTAGGGCATTTCTAGTGACAGTTGTTTGAAGCTCCAACAAACAAATAAATAAGTAAAACATGGGGGCCCATCCGAAAGGCCCTGCAGCATTAAATTTTCAGGCCTTCCTATCATCCTGGGGGATATTTGATTCCCACTAAATGCATGGCCACACATACATATACAGCTACACACACTCACACTCACACTCACACACACACACAGTCCCAGTCATGTTTAATACTTCCATTCCCATCGCCGGAGGTTATTTATGGAAGGGGAACACAGGGACCTAAGAACGCTCTCTAATAATATCACCCATTTACGCTCGCAGGCCCTGAAACGTGGACTACTCACTAATTACAGTGTCACATTTAGCCTCATGGAGCAGCAGGCGAAACCCAGAGCATTAATGTGCATAATTATACTGTAATCGTGTGGTAATTATTCATCTAAAGCAAGCACACCTCTCTGAGCCCGCCAGGCAGGTATCCACCACGCTTCTCAAAGCTCCAGATTGGGATCCCAGATAGCTCTTTGCGTGGAGGAAAAAAAGGATTAAATGCTGCGTTCGTGTTTGCAAAGAGACTTTCCGTTTTCTCTTGTTGAAATTGTCTTGGTGTTTTTGTTCATTTTCAGGTGCGATTTCACACAGCGAGAGCAGAAACATGCAGACAATGGAAGCAGCAATTGATGGAAATCAGCAATGCTGTGAAGCTGACTGGGGTTTGGCTTTGCTGCCTGGCATTATGATTTAAGGTCCCCAAAAGAAAAGATTAAGTATTTGGACACTGGATTAGATTATGCCAATTTGGCATTTTTTAATTCCCACCCATTAGCCTAGCTAGGACTCCTCCTATCACACAGTGCTGCCATAGCTGGCAGGGTGAAGGCTAGCATATGCTTCTCATGAAACCAATCTTTACAACCTTTAATGCAACATCATTGGACATTGGACATCATTGTGGTTATGATGAACACTATTATCCCACAATGCAAAGTGAAACGGAAAGAGAGGAGTCAAGAACTTACGTCTTAGTACACACAGAAACATTGCAACAACAACAAGTGCAGCGGCGATGGTGGCTGAAGAACTGGCAGTGATGTATGTTGGCATTGCAACGCTTCATCACTTCCAGTTAATAGAAAATAGCTTAGTCAATATTTTGCGTGCTAACCTTCCAGGCCGCACTATTTAGATTGTTATATAGTATATAGTCATATATAAAATGTATATATACCTTACTATAGTATATAGTAATGTCATTGGACAGTTCCAACAATTGAAGTGTGCTAAAAGATGGGGGGAGAGGAAGGGGCCCTCATACCGACCCAAAGAGAGTGAGGGCAGTTCTTTGCTCTTTAGGAATCCAGATCACAGATGGCTGTGGCCTCACCGTGGATTAAATGGCCGATCATACAGTAAAAAGGGGTAATGCTTAGACTCCAGGTTTGCAGCATCTTTTCAATTTTCTATTTGTATACTGCCACCTGGCAACGGGTAGTACCTACTTGCTCATAGTCTCAAGCGAGCTGAAAAGGGACTAAAACATGATGTGTAACCATTGCAGAGCGCTGATTGTCCAGAGAGAATCATCACTCTGTGCGACACAATGCAGCCTTCAAGCACAAACTGGCCATTTGTAAAATCTCCAAGCTAATCCCTGGTTGGTGGGCTATTTTAATGGTCGCTACTGACAGCAAAGCCTGTTTCAGTCTTTGTCTGTTGTATAGAAGCATTTCACTGACGCAGAATTCATGCCTAAAACCTAGCTACCTAGCTAGTGCTATTGTTGAGCTTTGTGCTATTGTGAAGCTGCCAATTAAACATCACAATTTGTTCCTAATAGACTCCCAACAAACTCACATTACCTTTTTACACAGTATACTTTTTTTGTTTACCACAGGATGTATTCTGCTATTGCAATCTGGCTGGACATGTAGGATAAAACTAGCTGGCTAACTGGCTAATGCTAAAATAATAAAAGCAGCTAAAAGAATCAAGCTAAAATTGTCTCTCTCTTTTTTTTTTTTTTTAAATAGACCTGACTTCACAATTAGCGCTGAGCTAATTTGGCTATCTTGGTGCTAACATAGTAAACAGCTCGGTATTTAGTAGGCTGAATGAGATTTCTGCCAGTGTCATGTAAAGCTTGTTCAGGGTTGTAACGGTTGCTATAAAAGAATGCTCATATATATATATATATATATATATATATATATATATATATATATATATATATATATATATATATTTATTTGTTTATTTATTTATTTATTTTTTTTCCTGAGTTTTGATTGGCTACAACAGCATTGTCAGCTCAATAGTGTAGCTTATTATAATGTAGCCACAGTTTCTCATTAGGTTAAATGGGACTTTAAATGGGACAACAGTTGCCATGAGAGAACACATTTGTGGGCGGAGCATTGATAGCACAAATGATCTATGGATTTGTAGCTATCCATTCCAAATAACAGACAGGGCTGGATTTTCTGCATGTGTATTTGATTGGACGTCCAAGTTTCGAAGATGCCTTTTTTTCGAACAGCTCCTTTGTCTATCTTCAGGAACGCTCTGCAATTAGCTGTTGTAAATGTGCTATTTGCACAAGTGTGGGGCATGTGGACATCTACTGTATGTGTGTGCGCATACTGTATATGATGGGCCTTTTGTGTGTGTGTGCGTGTGTGTCCTCTGGTGTTTGAGAGCTAAACTGCCATGCTGCGCTGCTCTCATTAGCGAGCCCCCACTGTGGTACTTCATGAAGACATATGGGGCAGGGCGAGAGCCCCTCTGCCAGACTGTTTCTTCTGTGCCTGTCATCCGCCATCTCGCCCCAGCCTAATCCCCGTCTTTAATTTACTCCACTCCGCCAGGCAAGCGGCAACCAACACCGGCCTCTGGGGTGCCTTCACTTCAGCCCGCCAGTGACAGAGAATATGCAAAGGCCCATTTCTCATCCGGCAGGGTGACACCGAGTTCCGCCTGGGAACGCGCCCTCCCTCCTTCCCTCCCTCTGTCCCTCCACCCGTCCCTCCACCCCTCCTCCCTCATCTCCCCCCGTCCCGATATCACTGCATCTCTTAGCGTCACTCACATCTTCCACCCTCCACCCGCCCCCCCAACCTCTTGATGAAGGCTCTGCGGAGGGCCTTTTATTAACATGTTGATCGCAGAGGCCATTCCAAGTGGAAACGGTTAGCCTGGGAGGAGGATGCGCTTATTGATTTGTTGAGAAATCAAAGCTGCGGCTGACTCACTCGGAAAGTTTTCCCTTTTTTCTTTTTCTTCTCTTCTTCTTTTTTCGGATGGAGGTAGACTTCTCGGAGTGAATCAAAAGTTTTTTTTTCGTTTTTTTTTTCTGCCTTTTCCTTGCTCTCGCTCTCTCACTCTCTCGCTCTCTCTTTTTTCATTGGAGTCCAATCGGACCCTTATTTCTCCCAGTCTGCTAATTTACAGCAGGAATGTGGCAATAGGGAGCTACCATTGAAGACCTGAAGTAATTGCCATCAGTCTGTCATTACACTCAGGGGTCTCCTTTCTCAGTCTCTCTCTCTCTCTCTCGCCTCCTATCTGCCTCGGCTCACTCTTGCTTACAAATAAGACACTTAGGAGACGAGAGGAATTTCTCTCCCCCAAAGCTGTGATGTATTGGATTTTTTACGGTCAGAGCAGCTCTTCCACTGCCTTTTCATTCGCTTTTTCACTCACTCCCAACACAACCCACCTCTCTCTCTCTCTCTCTTTCCCTCTCCCTCTCTCACCCTCTCTCGCCTCGCCTTTCAGGGTATCATTTGCAATTTAATGCTCACCTGGGGTGAGCCCTGACAATAGGCTGCACCGTGAAACACTCTCAGTCCCGGCCGCATGGCTAATGAAGTTGATGTTGAGCTATTTAGGTCATTGTCCCTCTACAATAACTGCTTAATGCAGCTCCAGGGGAGTGGATTGTTGGAGCGCTTAAAGATTCTATTAAGTCTTTACAAAGGCCTCCCCCATTCTGCCGGCCACAGAAAATAAGAGGCAGGGCCGTTTCTGGGGTTCAGTTTCACTTTGTGAAAGCCTTGTTGGTTGGAAATGTAGCGAGGAGGCGCGGTGTTATTTCGGAAAGGCTGGAGCCATGTTTGAATGCGCTGTTGCTCAGTGTGTGGCAAAACACAAGGAAGAAAAAAAACTGAAAAACAAGGAAGTAGGGTAGTAGGGAAGGTAGAATGAGGAGTGTTTGAGCTGCAGTGATAAATTTGCCATTAGAAATCGATATTGCGTAAATCTAAATGTGTCTGTTTACAACTAGCAGTGAAATGCATTGAAGAAAATTAGATAAAGAGGCAGAGTGGATATACATATAAGTATAAATAATAGATAAAGTAAAATAAAGGGCTAAAAAGTGAAATAATACAGTGTATATATACACACATAAAATATTTAGAAAACTCTGACCAATATTGTGCGATTATTTACAAAATTTATAATATTATATTATATTTATAATATTCGCCAAACAAATTTATAGGAGACAGTCACACATGCCAGATGTTGTTATTCTTTTTGGATATCGTAGGCTACTCAAATATGTTTAAATTTAATATATTATAATATATATTATAATTAAATAATCACAGAACTTTGTTATTATCAGATATTTGTATGAATCTGACCATGTTTTCATCAAAAATGTGCTTCATGCCTGCAATATTTTTCAGCATGGGGATATAGTTGGGAGCATTGGGCTTCATGAAAAGATACTAAACTAGGCAGCAGAACTCATTTTCTATTTTCTAGGGCCCCTGTCAGTTACAGGCCCTTAGAATCATGCTAACCTCCACCCCGCCCCCTGACATGGCGCCCCTGGTTGTGAGAGAGTGTAAAGTGCAGTGTGTAAAATGTGCAAAAAGTGATGGAGTCTAAATGGAAAGTCTGGAGCCTAAATGGAACCACTGGCTGCAAGGCAGGAATAACCGCTGTGTGTCAGTTCACCACAGTATGATTAACTTATAAATAAAAATAGAATAGTAGAGTAAAATATGAAAAGTAGAAGTGTAGAATGTCTGGTGCATTGTCCTACTGTATAAGTGTAAGAAGAATTAATATAATACAATATCTACTCCACTGATGTTTTGCAGTCTCAATAAGATTCTGCATTAAAGTTTATCTGTCACAATGCGTATGTGTGTGGCAGAAGGGGGTGGTCTGCGTAAGGCAGCTCCAATTATGAGCGCAGTGTTGTTGTGCTTGTGTTTAGCAAGCTGTGGGAGTTTTTAAACAAGTCCATATGGTTGAAGCTACCAGCTTTGGAAGCTGAGAGAGAGTGCACAAGAGAAAGCAAGAGGGAGCGACTGAGAGAGAGAATGAGCGCGAGCTGGTGGGGTTAAAGGGGGCAGCATGGACTGGGACTTCACCCAGGCAGTATTGAGTAGGATTGAGGAGAGGAGCCCTTAAGCTTCCTTTCAGAAGCAGAGAAAGCCCTCCATCTGGCTGCGTCTTTAGCAGGCCGGGCCTTCGCTCTGCTCCCCGCCGGCTCACTGGCTCCGCTCAGGCAGAAGTAACAGCATCAATAGCGTAAAGCCTCCGCCACTCCAGAGTATTACATTTCTTTTCATGCTTGACTTAATCAAAAGTGGGGGAACTGAAATTTACACCTTTTTGATGTTCTTTTTCTCTTGCTCCCCAGCCGGCCGGCCATCTTAACCCATCTGATCCGCGCGGGCAGCCTGCTAAACGGCCAAATATGGCCAGCAGACGGAAGTGGAGGGCCCGGCCGTGGCCTGCTTTGACGCCAGGGTCGCTGTCAGATCGGCCTGGGCGGAGAGTGGAGTGGTCCTTCCGAGTGTTCCAGAAGGTCCGGAATCCTCACAGAAGAGGCCAAGCTCCTGTCTAAACAGAGACACTGCTGCTTGCACCGGGGAAGGGAGGGGGCAACCCTCAGGCCCACTGACGGCGGGCACTGGGCATATTTACTCGCCCTGGGCGGCTGGATTATAGGACAGTTGCTGTGCATTGAAATGCGAGCAGAATCAGCGGCAGCCAAATGCCACAGCTATGATGATTATATTTGACGGAAAACAGCAGGGACTACCAAAAATATGACATTAACTGTCTCTTCCAGTGACGCTTCTACCTCACCATAATGTGTGAGTGAATTATCACTATAGCAGAACCTTATAACCCCTTTTTTTACACCCACTGTGTGGACAATGGTAGGAATAGTCACACTAATATTAAAACAGTATTTTTACACTAGGCCAATTCCAAACAATGCCTGCTCTGTATGTTGTTTGCACATAATACAACTAGCTGGAATCAAACCTCATTACATTTACCCAACCCGCACCTACCCCCCCAACGTATGCGATGCCACCAACACCAGTGAGGGTAGACCAACCAGGATGCAACACCACCAGGCAACCAGCACGCCCGGAGGGAAGCTTGCAGACACCAGTGAAGCAAAGTAGGGAGAGCGCCATCTACCCACCCTGGAGAGAGCAAGGCCAATTGTGCTCTCTCAGGGCCTCGGCTGCCGATGGCTAGCAGAATGACTGGGATTCAAACCAGCGATCCTCTGATCATAGTGACAGCGGAACCAACTTACAATTCTTTATGTTTTTTTTTTCTGCCAGTCCTTCAACATGTGACCACAAAATTTTGACTATTCATAAGCAATCTTAGATAAATTGCATAGCTGTAAATGATCAAAATTCTGCAAAGACCTCATATCTCCAAAATAAAAACTTTCAAACTTAACCTTCAATAATCCTTTTGGAGCATTTCTATTGGCCCCTTCATCATGAATTCTTTAAACAATGTAAAAATACAATGTAAACAACTGTCAGATTCACTTTCCAATTATGTCAAAAAGTAAAAAATAGCAAAAATTGAGATTCAAGGTTTGTGCATGGCACCTACTTATGTTATGATGGAGAGGTTCTACTGCTGACACCTAGGGCAGCTGACAGGGGTGTTATGATACACGGAACCCACAATTTGATACTGGGTTGACAATTCATTATTCTTATTCATTTTTTTAAACAACATTGTAAATGAAGAAAAATCATGGAACTCTTCTTGCATAATCTGCTAATCACACTACTCTACTCTTGTAAAAAAAGAATGATGCCATGTAGTGTTCTGTGTGCAGTGCCATAGTAGAACCAATTTTGGTTCTTTTTCAATTGATTATTTTTTTTTCTTCATCAAATGAATTCCTTTTTTTCTCCCAGTTTGGTACTATCAATTACCTAACCATAACTCATAGCCCCCCACCCCACTCCAAAGCACTAGCAATGCTCCTGATGCTAGAAAGGTAAGAACTTAACATGTCTCCTCCGATGCGGCACTGCTGGGCAGCCGACACACTTAAAGGAAAGCACATGGTCCAGCTGCACCCGCTTACAGATGTTATTTTGGCCAACTTCGCTTTTTAAGAGTGGTGAGGGGAGAAAGCGCCATCTACCCACTCAGAGAGAGCTTGGTTGGTTGTGCTCTCACTCTTACCAGCTGCTGATGGCAAAGCTGCATGGCTCGGGATTTGAACTTGCGCCCGCTGAGACTGCTGAGATCGCTAAGAACGCTGAGCCACTCGGTGCTCCGGATAGTTCTTATCTTAACCCTTTTACTGTGGGGCAAGATTTGTAAGGCTATTTGTGATTAGCCTGTATAGATGCTTATTCCAAACATCAGTTCATAAAGTCTGCTTTTATCAATTATCCCAAAAAAAACCCAAAAAGTGTTTTGACCCCTTGGTAGGTCAATATAATAGATAAGTCCTTATAAATGTCTGTGTAGTTAAATGGTCAAACTGTCCAAATATATTTTGAGGCCAATATAAGGAGTCGGGCTGCTGGGTTTGTAATGAATGAGGGAATGTGTTACAGCCTCCCTTGTAGAGAAAGATGGCGCGAGTTTGCTAGAAGGCTCTAGCAGTTCAGCACAGTGGCAGTTGTTCCAGCATCTAAGTTTTAATGAGTCGTCACTGCTTGGAGCCTTTAGCTCACACCAGGTTTATGGTGAGGTGCTCCAAATGTATCCTGCTGATTGTTTGTGGTGTGTATGTGTGTGTGGAGTGACATTAGTCTCTGGCATGTGTGTGTGTGTGCTTGTGGCTGAAGAGACATTGGACTCCATCATGTGTGTGTGTGTGTGCCCTGCCGAGATCTGTTTGCACCTCTTAATGAAGTCTGAGCCTGCCGAGTAGCCTGGCCTTTTCCCAGCCGGGCAAGATCCGTTCTATACACACTTCCACACACTCGCTCACCCACCCACACACACAGCCCGAACATGCTGTAGGAACCCAGTTATTTCCCAGGCCTCCGAGCCCGAGCCCACGGCCCACTGCAGGGCTGCCTTTTTTTAGCCCCAACTCCGTTGTCCATTCCAGCTCAATTTTCTCACTCTCAGCTGTGGGCATAAGACGTGCCTCCAAAACATTTTTGGTCCCAGATAATTAAATGCTCGTGCCTCCGTAGGGCTCAGTGTTTTCCCTCCACGCCTCCACTGAATGGAAATTACTATTGCAGACATGTTCAATAGAGATTGGAGATGTGGAGAGGTGGTGTTTGTGTGTTGTGGTTGTTGGTTTCTGCACATTGTAAGGACAAAAATGTGGAGCTTGACCTACAGTGTGAGGATCAATGTAATTTGCTTCACTTAACGGACAGGGCAAAACCATGTCTTTCCAGTTAAGGTTAAGTTTAAGGTTAGGCTTAAGACATACAGACAACATATCTGCAAAGACCTCATATCTCCAAAATGTTCTGATGCATTTTAAAATGAGCAGTTTTTTACATTGCAGCACCATTTCCCAATGAATGGACTTCCACTGAATGTTAAGACTCTGGAGTAAGGAGTGGGTGGCTCTCTCTACCTACACCCCGGTCCTGTACCCAGTGGCTGGTTGTGCATGTGTTGGAGGAGGCATGTGGCAGTCCTCACTCCCCCAGTGTTTGGAGCATTACATGTGATGGGGGAGAGTACTAACGTGTGGGTTAATTGGCTAAATCTAAAATTGGGAAGGAAAATTGGGTAAGAAAAATAAATGCCTTTTTGGAGATTTGGAGGTTTTTGTCTGACAGCATTGCTATCAAAGTATATCCTTCCATTTTTTTCTCAAGATATCCACATTGTGCCAAGTGTTTTACTGCTGGCACATTCACTGAACATTGTATTTAAACTGAAGTCATGAGGCATTGCATGAAGCTAGAGAACCTAAGCTTTCCAGCGTTATGCAATCTGTGGAACTATGTGTGCCCCGGCTTGATCTACACTGTATAGCCACCTGCATTTCCCACCTATTAGAATAGTGTTTACATATCGAAGTTCCAAACAGTGTTTATTGTCCATGGTGTAATTTTTTGACAGCCAAAACAGGATTATACACAGTATCTAACACATCCAATCAAAGGAGGGATTTGGCTTTAGCTAGACTCTCCCACACCACCATGATTTCATTCTAAATATGGGACTACAGACACAGAGCTCAAATGCCAGCAAATTTCAGCACTAGTTTAGAAAGATTTGCAATCAGACTGATACAAACAAGATTTTCTTTAAGACGGGAAAACAGGTGGAAAGCTGGGTTTGTAGTGAATAAAAACACACATATAACTTAGTAGTTATATAATATAGTAGTGCAATATTTCATTATACATATGAGTTACGTTCAAAAACACTTTTAGAAGACACTTTTAGACTAAAATTCTCTGAAAGCAAGAGGAGAAAACTTGTACAGAACTAAGAGAAAGGGCTTACACACATTTAAATGTGAATATGCTGAAGCTTTCTCCTACAGAGGTACGGTTTTGAAGGAATATGGTTTTGTTTTACAGAGACAACATGAATATAGGACATGCAAAAACACACGTCCTCACATTGCATCAAAACAAGTGTGTGTGTTTGTGTGTGTGTGGGTTTGGGGAGTGTTTGGGGTGTCACTTTGTGTCGAGAGGCTGAAAAGAAGGGGGCCCCTGTCAAGGGAGCCAAAAACCCTGCCGAGGAACTTGTCTGAGACTGTGATGTTCCGACAGCTCCACTGTGACAAGATACATAGTTTCCATTCAGCGGCACGCAGCTTATTGGTTACTATAGTTTCCCTAATGCCCGATTGAAGGCGCTGCCTAATCTCCACAGAATGGGTTAAAAGGTGCCGATGTTTCGAGCCACGAAACCACATGTCGAGAGTCAAGGGGTGCAGGGCCTCCAAAAAAAAACTTGCCTCTGTCCTGCTTTGATGTCCCGCACTGGGTCCGGAGGCCCAGTAGAACAACGCTGGCCCCCTCGCACAAACGGGCAGGATTGGTAGAGCGGACAATAGGTCTAGCCTGGGCGGGGGGTCAACTGGACAAAGTGGGCGAAGAGAAGCGAAACCCTATGCGCAGGGGTTAGCTCAACACACACATCACGGAGAGCCCTCAACAGAGCAGAGATACATTAAACAAGATTACATCTGACTGAGCGTGTATTCTCAGCAAATCTCCCCCACACACACACATGCGCACACACACACACACACACACACACACACACACACACATATATATAAAATCTTCCCACTAGCTAGAGATCAAGTGCAAACATGAAAAGTGTAAAATGTACATGTTGAGTTTAAGATAAACTCACACTCACTTTTTTGATTTGGCACGTTAATGTATTCATTTTAAGCTAAGTTTAAAAACTTCAAGTAAAATCAAACAATCAATCTGAAGCTTAGGATAAGAAGTCTATATTTTTAAATAACATTTCCATGAAACTGAATTCTGCTAATTTAAATGATTTGAAAAAAATAAGAATTATCAAATCAAGTAAATTTAGTAAAAACTTTCAGGTGAAATAAGCTATTGTAATTATACATTGCAATGAAGATAACTAGCTGGTTAAATGATTGTCCACAAATATGGCTGAGGTGTACTTTTAGTCAAACTTTACAAGAAACAAATGGAAAGTCTTTAAAAAGCATGTAAAGCTATTTATCTGGACAGCAAGTGGACTAGCTGTCTAACACACATATAGAATACATATAGATAGATAGATAGATAGATAGACAGACAGACAGACAGACAGACAGACAGATAGATGATGATTTATGCCTGTAGCTCGCCCTAAACATTCCCAAGCTTCTCCACAGGGACCTTCAGCATCTGCAGTTCCCATTTACAGTTTTCAAAATTGAATTTCCTCACTTTTTTAATGAAATATTAAAAACCAAGGAATAAACTTTTTTAACACTCATTACCAAGATTTACAAGATAGTTAATATCTGTTTAATATTGTTTAAACAGTCCATATAATAAAAAAATACAGCAAAAGCCACTTTGAATTCATTGATTTCACAAAAACTAACACATTTACATATAGCTGCTTATCAGCAGTCGAGCCCCGCCCACTCACGCTGTCATAAGGAGTGTTTAAGTGTTGAATGATGCACAATACAGGGCAGCCGATCAGAACAAAGATCATTTCCATATATCAAATGGATATTTATCATATCTTTTGAAGATACAGTCTTCAAAAGCCCCAAAAAACTGCCTGTTTGGTTATAAGAGATTAAAAGAGGTTCGAAAATATTGCATTACTGGTTTTGAATGTGGAATGCGGATTGTGGAAGGTCGCATTTGTGAACACTAGGACGACAACTGAAGTAATGGTTGTCTTACAGGTACATTTGCTCTGTGATTATCCAGCCGATTGCTAAGTAGCTTTTAGCTTTACTGTACACTGAACTGGGGAAAATAGTAAGGTTGAGGAAGAGATACTTAGGTGGAAAAGCACTGCCAGCTTTAGCATAAAGAAAGTGAGAGAGAGTAAGAGTGAGAGAGAGAGAGAGAGAGAGAGAGAGAGAGAGAGAGAGAGATCAGTAGGTCAGAATCAGAGTGAATAGGACTTTCTAAGTGCCTGTGAAGTGGAATTGAAAAGCTAATATTGTCCAGCTTTTCCCAAGGATTATGTCTTACTGTGGCAAGTGGAGAACCCGGCTGCTCTGCTCATCTGCCTGCTCGTACCGGGATTCTAAATGTGTCTTATTTTTAAACTTTATTTATTTATTTATTGTGGCTTATATTTTTTTATATATTATTTTTTTTATTATGTCTTTTTATACATCGTTTTCCATTTCATAAACTTGGCAACGTCAACTCACAGCATCAGCTCGTCACCTCAGAAAGTTTTTTAAAGCTTTCATTTTCTTGATTCCGTATTTCAATCATCCCTTTTCAAAGAAGGCTGAGATCTTTTTTTTTTTTTTTTTTTTTTTGAAGCACTTGGGTAACATATGCTCCTCACTGGCCTTTGATTCCTGTTTGATGCTCGCCGTTGATCTTGACATGGCCAAGGTTATGCATCTTTCGCGATTACACATCTTATCCATGTGCATGCCATGTTGTTTTAATCCACGGGACACGCTCACAGCCAATCGGGCGACGAGGCCGGCCTAGAGTTCCGAGGGGCAGCCAATGGTGCGCCGTTCCCCCCTCGGTTGTGCGGTTTGTGGCAGATTTTAAATCAATTAAGTATGTAATTTGTAACAACTGCCGGGGCTGCTTCAGACGCTAAACAATGGCGATAGGATAACTGGCCCTTAGTGCGCTCTCAATGGGCTTACATTGGGCTGAATTAGCTGGCATATTAATGACCGGAGAGAAAGCCTCGCCCATTCAGTGCTCTCAAATCTGCTTATGCAAATAGCCCATGAATTCGGTTCAAAGAAGTGTCTTTAAAGTGCTCCCCTTCATCTCCCACACCACCCCCATTCCAAAAAAAAAAAAACCCACTTTGCTCGAGGGCTCCCCTGCATTGCAGACCTTGACGAGCATGTGACATGAGAAAAGTTAGGGACTTGTCCTCTCTCTCTCTCTCTCTCTCTCTCTCTCTCTCTTTCCCAATGTCTGTTTAGCTCTTCCTCTTCTCTCTCGCCCTTGCTGAGCATGATCCTGTTGTGGTCTGTGTGTGTGTGTATATCACTGAATTGGATTGGGCCCCAGTGTGAAGTACTGGAGGGGGGGAGCGGTTTGGAGGTGGGGGTGGCTTATTCTGCCAATTGTGACACTGTGTTTTCCAAATGTGGCATTCAGTGGGGGGAGAGCCGGATCCATCCAAGTTCATGCCCCCTGCTTTCCACAGAAAGACAGAAAGAAAGGAGGAGGGGGGCTGGGGTTTGGATCTACAGGAATGGATGGATCACCCCCCCACCCCATCTGAGGGCTTGAACCCCATTGTGCAATTTAGGATCAATTTAAAAAGGCCCTGTCATAATGGTGGCAATTGAAATGATACCTTTGACCACAATGGCCCTTCTTCGCTTCTAAGGAACACTCAAAGCCATATTGTTCCTTTTATTTGGAGTGCTGTTTGGATGCATGCATGTAAGCGAAATCAGAATGAGCTGTTGTAGAACATCTTGTTGTAAAATATTGAACATGATCAAAAGCCATTGTGTTGTTAAGAGTTATGACACTATTATTTGTGTTGTAGTGATTATTTCCATATGGTGGAAGTGGTGCAGCTGCAATCACAGGCATAACTATTTAGCCATTAGTAGTTAGAACCCTTTATAACAGACAAAAAGTGCACTACTAAAACTAATGTTATTAAGAAGAAGAATATCATACTTTATCATTCATAGAAAATTACTATTCAGTCAATGGAAGATATATCATGTTTCTACCATTCTATCATTTTGCAGTGTATTTCTAATAGGAATTGTAAGAAACCAGTATACAGATTTACTTTTAAAAGCATCTCATATAAAAAAATCTTGGCTAACCCATATACGTATGCCCATCAATGTCTGCCATTTCTACTGTTTAATCAACTTAACAGTCTTAGGATCAGTGTCACTAACTGTTGAATCTACAAAGCTGAAAATTCATAGATTTTTACTTTGTTAGTGTCAATAAACTCTGGAATGATGTGAACAACAAGAAAGTAGGCCCTGAGGCCTACTGATGAAAAACTGATGGGATTTTATTAACTTTGTGGAACCTTAACACTAGGTCTGATGCATTTTTGCCTTCTGTAAACAAGACTACAGACTCCATAGGTTTCATTTTCCTGCCTGCTTTTGCTCTCTTGAATTTACCTACTCCACACGAGTGTCCATTAGCATGGGAAGCCTTAGTTAGTGGTTTTATGTAGACATAAAGAGACATGATGCACCTAGACAAAAAAAATCAACCTAGAAAATACAGCATCAAACAGCATCCATCAGCTTAGTTTTTAAAAACATGACGCATTTTTTTGGCTGTAAAAGTGTGTGTAGGCTGTTATTTAATTTTACACAGCAATAAAAATATGGTAGCACACAGAAAGTACTGAATCTACACAGCGTACAGATCTATGCAGCATGAACATGCACATGTTGTAAATAAAGTATGCCACATTCATTATATTATTATTATTTTTTTGTGTTGGACATATAGTGATCGTGTACAATACTATCGCTGGTAGGCAAAACCATGTATCTCCAGAATGGTAAGAAGAAAGGCATTTTGGAGCATTTCAACTGGTCCACTTGCCATGAAACTTTGACATGATGTGTAAAACAACTGCCATATTTAAATTATGGCAAGAAAAAAAAAAATAAAACACCAAAAATGGGTATAAACATATGCCTTAAAAAGTGCCAGTGTAGTATCTCTTGTCAGCTCCTGAGTTGTTCATTATCCACACCCACCTTGAAAGCAAGCGAGCCCTTATGAGCAGTTAGCGCTGAACTTTTGTAGCTAGAATCTTTGTTTCAGAACTTTCTGACCCGGTATGTCACACAGTCTGAGGAATACTGACCTGCAAAAGTGCTCAGTAGCTTTTTCTGAAAACTATTTGTAATTTCTAATGAGTTTCTTTCATATTATTAATCATTTTACAATGACGTTATGCCTCAATAACTCTTTTAATTGGTGATGGCTTAGTTCTTATTTCTGAAAACACGATTCAAGTTTGTGTGTGTGGGAGGAGGGTGTTTATTCAGCTGGTCACCTGGGCTACCTGTCGAATCTGTGACCTCACTTTCAGGACACTTTTATATCTAAACACCCAGAGAGACAGCGAGAGGGATGTTGAGAAAGAGAGAGAGAGAGAGAGAGAGAGAGGGAGAGAGAGTGTGAGAGAAAGAGAGAGAGAGAGAGAGAGAGAGAGAGAGAGCTGCACTGGATGACAGGTCTACTCTGGCTGTGAAATTCCCAATGCAGTAATTTGTCTGTGTGTTGATGGCCCGGTAGCTCCACGCGACGTAGCTACAAAGGAAAGTGGGGGGTGGAACCTGTCCTCATCAGCCTCAGTCTCAGTCTTTCCAGCCCTCTTGACATCCTGGGACCCCTTCCACTCCAAAACCCCCTCCCAACCCCCTCCACTGCCAAACCCCCATCCTCCCCAGCAGCCTCCTCTCTCACACCATAACCAAATAATAGAGCTTGTCACACGCCTTGTCCTTTGTTTTCTTTTTCTTCCAGGGTGAAGAAAAAAAAATGCAAAGACTCCATTGTAGTCATTAATTTTCCCATCCTTTACCGCTGCTCTCGGGCCTTCTGCAGTTTGACCTGCCTCTGAACAGACGAGAGCAGGAATCTCCCTCTCTTTCACTCACACAATGGCATTCCTGCTCTTTCTTTTTAAGTCACATGCTGTGTGTGTGTGTGTGTGTGTGTGTGCATGCATGCATATCTGTGTGTGAATGACACTACAAAGGAGGAGAATAAAAAAAGTGAATTAAAGGCAGAAGGACACCTACCATGCGTGCTGGTATTAATAATATTAATAAGCTGTACTTTCACAACTGTTATTAATATTATTATTATTATTATTATTATTATTATTTAAAACCTTCTGTGCATTTTGTATTAGTTTTTTGTAAGTGTGTGTGTGTGTGTGTGTGTGTGTGTGTGTGTGTGTGCACGCTTGTACATTTATGAGTGCACTGGAGTAAATGGGTGGTCATTCTCATCAGTTAAGTCTCTGGAAAGGTCATACATCATGGACTCATGGACAGGTTGTTGTGTGTTTGGGGGGGTGTCAAGGGGAGTGTAGGCCATGTGAACATGCTTAATTATTTGTCATGTAATTAGTCCATAGCACACTGAAACCTGTCAAGCTGAGCAGGATGGCCAGCCAGAGATGTAACTTGTCTCACACACACATTTGCACAAGGGATCCAACCAAATATGAATACATTAGTCGGCAAAAGAAATAGATATAAACACGGACATGAACAGGAGGCCCAGTTTTTTTTTCTATATCAATGTAAAGGTTCCAGTTCACAAACAGCTTGATTGATTCATTGATTCATTGTATTCATTCATTGTAGATTGATTCAAATCAAAGTTTATGTGTCACATGCACCAATATAGATAGTACAACTAGCAGTGAAAGGTATTGTTAAATATACAATTATATATATAAAAAAAAAAATAATATATATATATATATATATATATATATATATATATATATATATATATATATATACAGTCATACATGGTACAGCTAGCAGTGAAAGGTATTGATAATGCAATAATCAGAGAGTTGTATATAGTTAATAATATAAATGCGAATTTACATGATCCATTATATTGTCTCAGCATACTTACACTGTGGTAACGATGTTGGATGAGGCCTGTAGCCAGTGTGCTAATGGAGCGGTAGCGATGTTGGACGAGGGTCGTAGCCAACTCAAGTATGCTAAGTGTCATCGCCACACTAATGATCGGTTTCTTGCACTGTGTCTGCCAGGTTCCTGCAGCACAAAAATGACACAAATATGGAGCCAATCAGTGGATCCCTATGCCATTAAGCCCTCTCACTGAATATTTTTGTGGCCTCAAGTACAGTTAGCTAACTGTGCTGAGAAAACCAGGCTCAGCCCAGGTTTGTAAGCAGTCCGCGTGGAACTGTGATCCTGTGAGCCATCGGAACAGTTACCCTGGAAAGCAGGGCGTGTATCTGTTCTGCTAGATAGACAGTTTGATTTGGTCACTACATAACTAAATAACACTGTGTTGATCATGTGCAAAAGAACAGTAATGCAGTTATTTATAGGTCGACCTGCTTTAGTAATTACACATTACTACCAGCAGAGTCAAACGCCATCTTCTCTGCATGTTGCACCATGGTGAGTGGGGTCCACTTCTTAACATATGAATTATTCGGAGATATTTGTAATCTCAGATGTCAGCTTTCAGTTGCCAGTGCTTAACCATTCACGCCAATGCTTCTACACGGAGGTGTAGTATTATGCAGCTAAATGTGGGACATCTCTTATTCAGAGTAAAGCAGATGCCTCCTACACTGTTGTAGCATTGTGTGTGTGTTGATGTAGACCCACCCTGCTCTTCCTGATTGAGGGGCTCATCAATAGCAGAAGAGACGCTGCCCGTGTCTTTGTGCCTGCCTTTAAATTCAGCTGCTATCAGCCATTTGCCAGCTGTCTGTCCTGCAGAGAGAATAAAACGCTGCTTTCCATGAACATGATACTGTTGCGAAAGAGAGTGAGAGTGTGTGTGTGTGAAAGAGAGAGGGACCCTTGCTGGCAGGTTCTGAGGCCCTTGGGAGTAAGCGATGGTAAAAAACAAGCTACACGCTGTCAAATGGACTCATACTCTGCTTTAAAGCATCAAGCACAGCAGGATTTATTTTGTGTTTGACCCCTTTTGGAAATTTCATCTATGTACTAACCTGAAGAGAATGCTATTGATTGCTGGTGAATGCAATTGATCGGCCTATGCTCCGCCCACAAACGCGTTCTACTGCTTGCTATGAAATGCTGGCAAAAAAGCTGGCCTATTTAACCTAGTGAGAAAATGTTTTCATGAAAAAAAAAGTTTTTAAAATAATAATAGCTCTTTTTAAAAAAAAAAAAAAAATTATATTTAATATTTTTATATTTATTATAATAATAATTTGGTTTATTTTTTTTATTTGACTTTACCATGGAACCATCTTCAGAATATAAGAATGTCTGTTCCAGATCTATCTGCGACTTTCTCAGTTTAGCAGTAAAATGCCAATCCAACCACTCATAGTGTCCCCTAGCACTAGCAATGAACCTGACACTATGAGAGTAAAGACTTTTTTTCGAACTGCCTACCAGCAGACCCGCCTGGAGGAAAGCACCACTACACCACACCAGCTAACAGAAGTCTGTGCCGGCCATCATCACTTAAGAGCGTTAAGGGGAGAGAGCGTCATCTACCCACCCCTATTGGGACGGGGTTAGTTTTACATGGGGACGTGGAGTAATGTCATTTTATCACAGGATGTCTTTTGAGGCCGATTCTCACAGGATAAGAAACACTGGCATATATAACTGAGATGGGAGTGGCTACTCGAACATATGCACTGCAGTTTAAACACCTCAGTTTTACTGCTGTACTGAGAATAGTCCACCAACCAAAATACTGACCACTTTGACCACTGATAAAGGATTAGAGGATGATAACCAATCTTCTAATAAAAATGTTCATAATATATATGTAGGCCACAGGCTACTCTACACAAGGACTGACCTGAAGCAATCAGAAGCCTTGCCTCTCTAAGGAGTCCTTTGGCTCGTCCTCTGAATTTGAGGGTTGCACATTGTACAATAGCTGAGGCTTGCCACAGATTTAAACGACCAGAGGTATCTGTGTCTCTTTGAGCTCTTCCATGCTTTTAAAAGGTGCAAAAAACTCCTTTTCCACAGGATATGACAGAATATTTACACATCACTGTTGATTTGCATGGAATTAATATAACCTGAGGTTATTTTTAAGGTTTTTCAGAATGTGAAAGATGCCAGAATCTTTACTGGCTCAGGACTGACAGGACTGACGGGACTGACATGACTGACATGACTGACGTGGTGCATTGGGACGGGACTAAAATCTGTGAGAAACTGGGATAATTACATTACCCCAGCTCCCCATGTAAAACTAATTCCATCTGAATAGAGCTTTAGCAAGACCAGATTAACCCGTTTCTGCTTCCCTGCCTGGGTGTCTCTTAGTAGCGTTGCTAATTGCAAACAACGCATGGATATAATGCTAACAATCAGACAGTCAGAACTGACTAATGGATAGCCTGGACCACAGATAGCTTTCATAAATCCATTATTTAGTTCCTATCTGGTGTGATAATGCGTCCTCAAACCCACACATCAGAATCACAGAGATGTTGATACTGTCAATGTCTGGCAAACGCTGTGTCGGAGACTACTAAAATAAAGATAATCTCCACTGTGTGTTTAAAGCACCTGGCTCCTCTCCCTTAATGACTTAATGACTCTCAGCTGGAGCACTTGATCTCAACTGCATGTGTATACATCCACACACACACTCCCCCGTACTCAAGGCGACTCTTCAAACCTAATGAATTGGCTAATTAATCAGGCTCGCCCCTCTCGCTCTCTCTCTCTCCTTCTCTTTCTCCCCCTCTGAAGTGCTTGTTTATGGAAGAGACATGAGCTTTGACCTCCTTCCCTCAAGGGCCATTTGCTCCATCTTCAACCCGTAACATTAAATAAATATCATTTCGCCCAGCCATATTAATCCCACACCTATGTAATTAGCCACACACGGCTTCACCATTTATACCCCACCCCAGTCCCTGCAGAAGCACACTCTGCATGGCCTCTGCTTTGAGGAAGCCTGTGGTCTGCGGTGGACGTTCCATTGGATTAGTGGGGGAAAATGGTAAGTATTCTAGATAGGCCTGCCCCCACCACCGCAAATCAACTCGATATTCAATATTTTTTCGACCCAACCCAGCTATCATTTTGCACTGCTTCATTGTTTGCAGGACCTCCAAGGTCACTCATTGTGGTAAGTGGTGCTAGCAAGATGATTCGGGGTCAGATGGTCAAGGCCTTTATGCCAGTTTTTGGTGCAAATTAGATGCACCCTGCCCCATCTTATGAATAAAACTGGCATACTGATGTGGAAAGGCTATGAAGACAAGAGACCTCTGAGGCCTCAGATTCTACACAATTTTTAAGGCCTTCTCTAATGGCCTAAATGGTGATCAGCCATGCCATGATTGGTGTCTTCTTTAGTTTTTTTTTTTTTCCATTGGGGCTACTAGACGCTAAGTCACTGAAAAGTGTGAGAAAAAATTGTAAATTTGATGTTTTTAGCAAACGTGGACATGGCAACAAGGACGAAGCACAGGACAAACGCTGTGTAATCACCTATAGTGATGCCAAATTGATCCCTGATCCTGCTTAGTCTTTTACTTGTTGAGGGCTCCACTTATATACACCCATAAGCTACAACATTACCACCACCGGCCTAAAAATTGAGTTGGTCCCCTTGTGCCGCCAAAACAGCTCTGACCAATCAAGGCATGGACTCCACAAGACATCTGAAGGCATCCTGTGGTATCTATGTGGTATGTGGTTGGTGTGGCACAACAGATAAAACCACTAGCAGCTAGTGAGCTATTACACCATGTGGGAGACCAGGGTTCGATTCCCAGTCTGGGTGACTATCCTGTGCTACACCAATAAGAGTCCCTGGGCAAGACTCCTAACACTACATTGGCCCACCTCTGTAATACGAGTTACCTTGTAAGTCGCTCTGGATAAGAGTGTCTGCTAAATGGCGTAAATGTAAATGTAAATCTAGCATCAAGGCGTTCACAGTGGATCCTTTAAGTCCTGTAAGTTGGGGCATCCATGGGTTGCATCACTGCACAGAAAGTCTAAACTGTGTTCAACACAAACTGATGAACATGGTTGTCTTTCTTGTGTAATATTTAGCAATTCAGCAGGATAGGAAAACACAGAATAACTGACAGAGATGGGAATGGCTAATCATTTATTTTATAGCGGGTAGAGGCTGTCAGAATCTCCACAGATTCATAGAGGACTTTAATTGCTGGCAAACACTGTTAGTAATTATGTTACCCCACCTTCCCTTATAAATCTAGTCCCATCCAAATGTATGTGTATAAATGACATGAATGTTGATTTCAGATGCATCGCAAGTGCATATTAAGTCACATGAGGGCACATTTTCTGCTCCAATCTGCTTCCAGAACCCTACGATTGGTTAAAAGTAAATGGACTCCCTGAAACAGAATGGGGAAACGAATACATTAAAACCACATATATATATATATATACAGCATGTGTGGGATAGATATGGATTCTAAACAATGATAGGTAGATGAAGTTCTTCAGCCCAGTTAAAAAAAAAACAAACTCATACAGTGGGGTCACGACCCAGGTGGCCCCTTCCCCCATTCTGCAGTCCTCCACACTCGTTTATCCCGCTGTTCGCATCTGCTCAAAGAGGGCCCAATTTACACAGGCCCAAACACACTGTGTTTCTTATCTCCATGCCTTGAGGGGCCAAAGCTCATTCTGAGGGCCGCTGAGAACCAAAGCGGATCTGAGCGCATCTCCACCCCCCATTCCTTTCCCTCGCTCTTTCAAGGTGATTGTCGTTATCAGGGCCGATGCATCGCCGCCGCCGCGCTGCCGTTTTCCATTTCTCCATTACTTCATTTCACTCGCTCCAACTTTTCATTCCCTGACAGATTGCAGGACCCATTTAACTGTTTTATTCATCTGGACCTGCGGGGGCACACAACCGTTACAGTCAATAAAAACTGGAAAAGCTTGGCTACAGTATCTCTCTCTCTCTCTCTCTCTCTCTCTCTCAGCTCTCCTTTTCTCTCTCTCTATGTTATCTTTTGTTGTACTCATTCTCTTTTTCTCAATTCCACTCTCTCTCTCTCTCTCTCTCTCTCTCTCTTACTCTTTCTCTTTCTCTCCCTCATCCACTATCACTCTCTCCCACTGGTCCTTCATTCTGTTCCTCCATTTTCTTTCTCATTCTACCTCGTTTTCTCATTTATCTCACTTTAATCTCTTTAATCCTCTCTTCTTGTCTCTTTTTCTACTACACACTCTTCCATTCTCCTTTCCCCCACTTTCTTTCTCATTCTTTCTTTGCCTCCTCTATCTCACTCCCTGTCCTTTTTTGTTCTTGTTTATCCTCTGTTTAACTGTGTTTACACCTCAGCTTGTTTACACCTGGCATTAACATGCAGTTTTGGTGATCGGATCACGCCCCGATTTCACTTGTCTGTGCGAAAAGCCAGGTGTAAACACCTCCGGGACGCATTGAGGTTGGATTGGATTACGATTGGACCATTCGGAGGTGCTCAGAGGCGGATCTCCTCAACTTTTAACCTGTGACCTGTGACCGGATTCCATCAAGCAAGCGGGGATATGGCTGTCAGAAAAACATTAATATGAGTAATAAGTACTGTGGATCCTAGCTGATGAGAAAGCGTTGTTTACAAAAAGTAAACTGGAAAGTATGTCAATCGCATCTGGTCAGACATTTCAGTGCATTTTAGTGATTTAAGTGTAAACAGAATCTGGTCAAAGTAGTTCCAGTTACTATTCGGTTACAAAACACATGTTCCAATTCCAGATGTAAACTAGCCCCTCATGCCCGTCTTGAGTATCAGGATTATATCTGGATAAGGCCAAGATGCATCAGGAACAGATACAAATCCAATCACTCCACTTCAGGAGGTGGTCTGACGTGCATTTGAGCCACGTGTTGTAGCAGTGAAAACACATCCGTCTCTCCGGGATTAAAACCTCCCAGTACAACCGAACCACTAGCAATAATTGCTACATAATAAGCCAATCTGCACGTTCCGTTCCAGACAGCAATCGGATTCCAGTCTGAATAACTGGAGACGCATTTGACTACCCAGTGTAAATACAAGTGGCTAAAATCTTCTTATGATATAATTCAGATACTAGTGACATGAAGTGAGAAGGTGTAACCAGGTCTTTTTTGTCTTCCTTATTCTCCTTCACTCTCTCCTTCACTCCACTATCGCTCTCTTCTGCATACTCTCTTTATCCATACTCTTTCATTATCTCTCTCTCTCTCTCTCTCTCTCTCTCTCTCTCTTTCTTACCTTCTTTCCCTCATTCAGTCTCTCTTTCGTCTCCTTTTTCTTCTTTGCCCTCTCTGTTCTGCCACTACCACTCTAGCAGGTTTTCCATCCATCATTTTTTGGGGAAATTTTCAAAATGCACAAAACACCTTGCTCAAAATTCTCCACATTTGAAAAAAAACAAAAAAAACAAAACAAATATCACAAAAATTAATTTTGGGGCTAGGACGAGGTGGGGAAGTTTGAACACGAAAGGCAAAATGTGATGAGGTGATGAAAATTGTGAATAACACTTGCAAAGCGTTTGAATGGAAATCGCCTGCTTCTCTTGCGCTCTTTCTCTCTCACGCTCTTTCTCTCTCGCGCACTATCCTTCTCTTTCACCCCAATTTCTCTTTCATTCTCTGTTTCTCCTCTATCTCACTTTCTATCCTTTCACTTTCATTCTTTCTCCTGCCTTCTTTTCTTACTTTACTCTCTCCTGCTACTGTCACACTAGCAGCTTTTCCATCCACTGCGTGTTTGTGAAATTCTGAAATTTGCAAAAAAAATTAAAAAAACTCTTGAAACTCTTGAAAATTCTCAAAACCACCAAAATATTGCATAAAAGATTTGTACACTAGGGCAAGGTGTAAAAGTTTGAATATCAAGTCAAAATGTGAAAAAGAGTGATGGAAAGGGTTTTTCAAATAAACCATTACATATCAAGCCGTAAGTCACATAACGGTTGGCATGGGTGACCGGTGACTGGAGAAACGATTGGCCCCTTCAGATAGTCTGGTCATCACACACAGCTTTCCTTTCTCATTCTCGCTCATACCTTCTTCCTTTCATTTCCATTTGCTGTGTCTTGCTCATTCCTCTTCTTTCTCTCTTCTGCCACTTCCACTCTCTCCTGCACTCTCTTTTTCAACTCTCTCATTCTCCTTCACTTCTTTTCTCTCGCTCACTCCATCACCTAACTTATTTACCCACCCTCTCTCATTCTCTATTTTATCTTCCCTTTCATTCTCTCTCTCTCTCTCTCTCTCTCTCTCTCTCTCTCTCTGCCTCTCTTAATGACAGAGCAATGTTATGATTGCTTAATGGTTTCCCAGGCTGTCGCGCTTCTGAGGGAATTAAACTCTGCATCTGCTTTCCGAGCGTTAATCTGCGCGTCTCCCATTCCGTCTGCTCTGACGTGTGTGCTGGAGATAATGTTCAAACGGCCCGGCCCCGTTATTGCCTTCAGAATTACATAATTAACTTTTTGTCTCTAATCGTTATGGAGGTAATGGTGCCGTTAAAACAGGGCCCGTGCCGCACACACACAACTAAATCAAAAATCAATAATCCATACAATGCCATTAAGAGCCCGGGAGGGAGCGGCGCAGAAGAGCGCTGTTTTCTTTTTCTTACTGCACCTTTTTTCCCTCCCTCTAGCTCATCCCTCTCTCTCTCTCTCTCTCTCTCTCTCTCTCTCGCTTTCTTTTTTTTCATGGGAAGTAAATGAAGCTGAGTGTGTGGTGTTATCTTCTAAGGAGAAGCCCAACAGCTGGCAGTGAGAGACAGGAGGGGGCAACCAGGTGCAGAGAGAGAGAGAGAGAGAGAGAGAGAGAGAGAGAGAGAGAGACAGGGACAGGTGAATAAGAGAGTGGGAGGCAAAGAGAGAGAGAAAGGTGTGTGTGTCTGTGTGAGAGACAGAGAGAAGGAGAGAAGCAGATATAGGTGAGGAAAGAGAGAGAGAGAGAATCAGTGAGAGACAGTGAGGTGAGAGACAAAAAATAATGTGAGAAAGATGATGAATTAGATCACTCAGACGTGAAAAGAGAGAGAGCTAAAAGGGGGACAGAAGACAGAGAAAGAGTGAAAGGGAGAGGGATGAGCAAGGGAGAGTGAAAGTGAGAAGAAGAGATAAGAGAGAGATACAGTATAGACAGAGAAAGGTAAGAAGGAAAGTGGGGGACGGAGGGAGAGAGACACAGAGAAAGGTGAAACAAGGAATGAGAGGTAAACGAGAGAGAGAGAGAGAGAGAGAGAGAGAGAGAGAGAGAGAATGAATGAATGAGACAAAATAGAAGAAAGGGGACTGAGGAAGAGTGACAGAGAGAAGGGTGAGCGAGAGAGTGAAAGACGAGAGTAGAGAGAGATGGGAAGTGAGAAGGTGAGAAGGAAAGCGAGAAAGTGGTGTGTGAGAGAAACTGAGAGAGAGGACTCAGAAGGGAGAAGGGAGGTCTCTTACCTCCCTTCTCCCTTCTGAGTCCTCTCTCTCAGTTTCTGAGAGAGAGAGAAAGGTGTAAAAAAGACAGAAAGAGAAAGAGAGAGAGACAAGAACAGGTCTAATAGTGGAGTGGAAAGGGAAGAGAGAAATGAGAGTGTGTGTGTGTGAGAGAGAGAGAGAGAGAGAGAGAGAGAGAGAGAGAGAGAGAGAGAGCAAGAGAGAAAGACAGAGATAGAGAAAGAGAGAAGTAAGAGAGTGAGAGGTTAAAGAGAACGTGAAAGAGTGTGAGAAAATGAGTGAGAGACAGAGGGAAGAAGAGGTAAAGAGTGAAAGAGAAAGGGATGAGCAAGAGAGTGAAAGTGTGAAGAAGGCGCTAAGAGTGAGAGATAGAGAGAGGAGGGTGTGTGAGGGAGAGAGAGAAAGGGGGAGAGAGAGGGATGAGTGACTGAGGTCTGTGTGAGAGTAAGACAGAGGAGGAGAGAGAGAGAGAGAGAGAGAGAGAGAGGGGAAGAGGAGAGATAATCAAAGAAAGAAAAAACAGGAGACAGAGAGAGAGAAAGGGAGAGAGAGAGAGGAGGGTGTGTGAGGGAGAGAGAGAAAGGGGGAGAGAGAGGGATGAGTGAAAGAGGGAGCGGGAGGAAAAAAGGAGGTCTGAGTGAGAGTAAGACAGAGAAGGAGAGAGAGAGAGAGAGAGAGAGAGAGGGAGAGGAATTACACAATGGACTTTTTTACAATGCTTACATAAGGGACAGTGATTGTTATTGTTGATGATGCTGATAATAATAATAATAATAATAATGATAATAATAGTAATAATAATAATAATAATAATATACGGATGTTCTTGTTATCATTCTTGTCATCACTGTGATGTGTTTAAGTTACAAACCTCACTCCATACTGGAGTTGATACAGTAAAGCTATGCTGAATTAATGATTGAGACAGACAGAAAGAGAGAGGGGGAGAGAGAGAGTGAGAGAGTGAGAGAGAGAGAGAGAGAGAGAGAGAGAGAGAGTTAACGGGGGTCGCAAATAGCTCCATAAATTATCCCTGGCCTCTCGCGCCACCCATTGTAGGCCGATTGACCTGCTCCAAATGAATTCCATTTCTGCCCTGGTCCCTCCTTATTTCTAATTTACATTGTGATCATATATGTCTGAAAAATGATATCGTAAAAAAGATGAATGTACTAATTACCTCCTCTCTTATCTTTCTCTCCCCCTGGCTCGCCCTCCTCCTCGGGCCGGGCCCGCGAGCTGTGTAAGTACGTCACTTATTTCATAGTGACAGGTGTAATGCATTCACAAAAGTGCATCATAAATACAGCGGAGGTTCAGGTTGGTCACCTCACGCTCACTGCTTGTGTTCCCATCACACTCTCACACTCACACACACACACACAACCCAGAGCACACACACTGTGAAGTCAAACGCATGGTTGACAAACATTTCTCCGGTGACAAATTACCCCTGGTGGCATCAGAGTAAAATTAGGTTCTTGACCTGGTCACAGGAGCTTGATTATATTTCTACATATTCCGCTCATCGATTTCCCCGCTGGAGAGGCGGTGGGTACTGGAGCAGCAACCCGCTCTCTATAATCAAGACGCTGAGTGAGGCTATAACACACGTCAGGAGCTAAGCAGAGTGCGGATATACCGGAAGGCGTCAGTTTAGAGTGATGGCCCACTCAGATAGAGTGAGAGAGAGAAGGTGAGTGAGTGAGCGAGCGAGTGAGAAAGAGTTATTGAATTCATATTTACAGATTTTTCCCTCATGTTTGGTGTCCAAAGTTTTGCACTATAAGGCTAATGTAGCTGATGTCAAATTTGATTGATAACGCTATATGGCAGAATGCACACATGCAGTTCAGATTCCATAATAGAAAATAAAAGAGTTTGTTTTTTTTATTTATTTGTTTATTTAGTTATTTTGGAGGGGGAGGGGCTTCTCTGAAATCATCAAGTTTAAAACTATGCACACCACACTGATTCATACAATGTTCATACGGCCTTTTTGATTATTAATTCAGTGGTGCTGAAAGTTCCACAATGTCTTTTAACTTGCCATGGTCTCTTAACTTCCTGTTAGTGATCATGATTGGCTACACTCTACTCCAAGTGCTACAAAGAGTTCTTTAAGCAATGCCATAGAGCCCCTGGGAGGCCCGATGCAGCACCGTAGCCAGGGAGATACCCGAGTGTACACCCATTTAGATTGTTAGATTCAGTGGTCCTGAAAAATCTGAAAGATCATCTAACCTGCTAAAGCCAAGACCACTTCCTGCTAGTGATCATGATAGGCTACAGCTGGTAGACGAAAGGACAGACATCCATATTCACCATTAGTGAAATTTGGCCTGCACCTTTAACCCATCCAGGCATCCACGCACATACACACTAGTGAGCAAACACACACACAGTGACAGTGAGCACACATGCCCAGAGCAGTGGGCAGCCAGAAGGTGAAGGGCCTTGCTCAAGTGCCCAACAGTGGTAGCCTGCCAAGCCTGGGTATCTGGCAGGATTGACCAACACACACTTGGATCTGAGAAGGTCTGAGTGTAGATTTACACGCCAGCACTGTTTCTGGGAGCCGTTTCTAAACAACTGCAGATTACTTCATTCAAGATCAGGTTTAAACTAAACTATAACAAAACTGCATGTAAGTTATTGGGAGGTGTAGCCACTTTGCCAACGTCTGGAAGAAGACCCAAACTGTCACCCTCAGGTGAGAGGAAATCAGTTCAAATGGTCAGGAACTTGCCAAGAGCCTCCAAAGCACAGTCCTGCCATGAGCTGGGAGTTGCTGCAACACCAGCGTCACTGTCTACAGTCTTCAAGCGAGTTTCACATCACCATGTTCCTTGTGAAATGGGATACTCGTGCATGTAGGCATCAGACAGGTGTTCAGAACTTCTCCAGAGTGTTCCCTGCTGTCAATGACGTGCAATGTCAAATGGATGTGAGCTTCCAGTTGAGTGTTTCTAGTCCTTTCAGGTACAAATCTTTAGCTGTAATAGTTTATGTGAGACAAGGTGCTTAACCCTTCGACACTGTTAAAGCACTTAAGCCTTCTCTACTTTCATCCTTCAGAGCTGCTCACGCACACACACACACACACACACATGCACACAAATGCACACTGGAGATCAATAATGGGGAATGCTGTTGACTGTCAGGACTGTGTAACTGACAGGACAGGCAAGAGAATAGCAACACCAAGGGCACTGGTGTGTGTGTGTGTGTGTGTGTGTGTGTCTGTGTGTGTGTGTGTTCAGTATGTTATTCATCTATTCATATAATTTCCTTTCACCATGTATGTATCCCCTCACTACAATACCCAGCATGCACTAAGATAAGATAAGAGATAAGATAGTCCTTTATTAGTCCCGCAGTGGGGAAATTCCCAGTGTAACAGCAGAAAGGGATAGCAAGACACTCAGTTACAAAAATTTGGATAAATAATTTACACTATATACACAATATAAATAAGAATTAAAAGAGCAATAATAATACTATTTACAGCAAAAGACTCTTAATTGCACATGGGGGGGGGGGGATATTGCACATAGTATTCCCTGAACATGAACATGTGTGTGTAGTTAAGTGCAAACATCATGCAAACATCATAACATCACATTACCAAACCACTGGGAGTCCCTTCTTTAAATCAACCAATCCTGATTGCGAGCTGCTGATCTTCAGGCCAATAACACAAGAACTACATTGCATCCATGATCACAGGTGTTAATGTTATGTCCAAGTGTTCATGACCATCTGTAGAAAACATGGGCGCTGTGGTTCTATTCCCTTCCGTTCTACAGCAATGAAGCCAAAATTGTTCACCATGGTGTCAAATTTGAAACCAGACCCTGCGTAGTAGACACCAGGGGTGGAGCCCGACTCGCCTGCTCATTTGGTAATTAATCAGCTTGAGCTGGCCAGGCTGTTTTTTTCAGCAGGGACATTGCATGACTGCAGCATTACGCAGGACTACTCATTCTTGCTGCCATTTCTCTGCCACTTCACCAAAGTTACACAGCACAGCAACAGTTTCTGGCATGCTCAGGGTGCTCTCCCTATGACAGGAATTTTAAAGCTGTTATTTTAAGGTAAAAAAGCTACACAAAGTCCTTGCTTAATGGCTAACAAGCTAGGGTATCTTGGTTCTGCTACAATCACTGCAAGCTGCAAATGTGAAATGTGACTGCGGCTTAATGTCGTATGCAGGCCTTTGTCATCGCAGCAGTCTAGCAAATGGTGCCCAGCTGTCGGCAGCATTTCCTGACTGGGACTTTTATAGTCCAAAACTTCCTCTTGCCTTTCCCTCTTTATCTCTTTTCCCTCGCGCCTCATCCGCTCCACCCGGACCCAAGGAGGTCCAGCGCATGTCCCTTTTCCCCAGAGGCCTGCACCTGGGCTGGGCTGCAGTAGGGCAGGGGAGAGGAGCATTTGGTGATTAATGTGATGGAGCAGGAGCAGGAGCGGGATCTATGCTGATGAATGAGGCCCGGGGCTCGAGCTGATAAGACATGGCCTATGAATCTGTTCTCCTTCAACATGTGCTTTGATCAGTGACAAGTAAGCCCAGAGACAGGCCCCGCGCATCTGTCCAAACAAACAACTCACGCGCACACATACACGGAGCCGCAAACACACAGCCGTAGCCTCGGTGGCAATGTCAGAACGAGAGAGAAAGGGGGGGTGGGGTGTTTTAGACACTTTTGGCCAATGGCGGATTCAGCAGGTAAGAGATGATCCATGAAAGTCTCCCTGACAGCAGGCCAGAGGCTTTAGCCCTGCCAGAAAGAACACATAACACAGCACTGGAGCCCCATGCAGCTGTCACTACCAAGCTATCTCTCACACAGACATGCACACACTTACACACACACACACACCTCCATTCCCCTGCCATGCCACTAGCCTTGCGTCACCAAAATATCACAAGCTTTTTTTCTCTCTTCTTCCTGACATCCTACACCACGCACTTGTGCAGGACAGTCCACGCTCTTAGGACAAAGGCCAGACACTGTCTGGCCCTGCTGCCCCCTCATCTCCACAACCGAGACATTCCACTAATACCTTCTCTTTTTTATCCCACGGCATAAAAAAGAAGACAAAAGAATGAAGCTGAAATATCTCCAGAACTGCAATTTTACAGGAGAAGGGAAAAGCTTCTTGAGATTAGAAGGGGTGTCCACAAATATTTAGACATATAGCGTGTGTCACATACTAATAGATACGATGCATGGGGTGAGTTGAAGCCGGCGAGGGGATCTTACAATGGTATTAAAACGGACAGCATGATAACGGGTTCAGTTACAGGGTGGAAACATGTTTGCATAAATGATGTGTAGAATTAATATTATGTAAAACAACTACATGTTTTGAAATGTGTGTGAACATTTTATAGAACTTTTTTTTTTTCTTTACAACTTTTTTTTATTCAGATTCTGTACATGTACGCTTTGAACATTTCTAGTGGTAACAAAAGTCCCGCTGGTAAAGTTCCGAGTTGTTCGCCTCTGAATTTCAAAAGCCATACGAGCATCGTACATACTTTAAGCCGCTAAATTAGCTTGATACTGAAAAGTCGTTCTGCTCAGCATTCCTTTTCATGCTTATTCTGAGGGATTCATTGAAACACTCGAAATGGGACGAACATACTAAAAAAGACTAGCCTAATCCCCCCCAATATGCAGAAATCCTCTCTTGTCTTAATTTCTGTGAAGCCAGTGCAGTGTTGATGTGTAGGTCTCGGAGCAGATGTGAAGAGAAACTCTCTCGCTGTTAAACACAGAGCACTTTCATGTTCCTCTCCCTCCGTAGAGCGGCCCGTTCTGTTTGAGTCTCAAATCCGCATATCCTCTGAAGAAATTACTCTAGATACTAGCAAGAGGGAGAGAGGGATAGAGACAGACAGAGAGAGAAAGAGAAAGAGAGAGAGAAAGAGAGGGCTGTGGAATAGAAGTCCCAGTGGGGATTGGAAAGGCAATAATAAGCTATTTAATTTATACTTTAAAATTATTTTATGCTCAACAGATACACTGCGGGTCCTTATTGGTATTTAAATGATTACCAAATTATATTAATCCGTTTTCAGAAGAAATTTTCCAGCTCCTCATTTGCGAGGCTAATTGAGGACATCTTTAAAGTTGAATTAAAACAGATAGAATTCGACTGCCTTTCATTTCCGGCTTTCCTTTGCTTCCCTCCACTTCTCCTCATTTGGAAAGTCCTCCACTAAAGACCGTTTTTTTAAGACTCCGTTTCGTGACAGATGTTGAAGTGGATTGAAATGAACATGGGAGATTAAATTTTCAACTCCTTTTCAGTCAAAAACAAAACAGTACATTGTTCTCCCGGCGTATTCCTTACTGTCTGTGAAGCCTTGAGGTTTGACTGTTTGCTTTGGTCTTCAACAGTGGTCTAATGCTAATACAGTGGGTCTAGTAATCATCTCCTCTGGCCGCCTCGTTCTCATTAGGCATCGAACCATCTCTGGTTCACTTCCCTTTGAATTTGAGGAGAGAGAACAATGCGGAGAGAGATAGAGGAGGGAAATGTGCCCTTTTAATGAAAATGTCAGCGCTCCTGTACCTGTTTGGGGGTTAGGCCTATCCTTACTGACACCTGATTGTCCAGTGGATAAAGGCATATGAAAAGAACATCAGGAAGGTGATACCCTGAGCCTCTTTATTCAGGAACACAGTTTAGTTGGCAGTGGACTCTGATGTGTGGATGGTCATAATGGTTTATGTTGGGTTCGACTGTTTGGCCTTCAGTCATTAGAAGAAATACCGGTGCATAGCATAATCTGTTACATGGCCAGTGGGATTTTCCCCTTACTCTTCATTTGTTTTACAGAGTAGTAAAAGCTTGCTTGCTGTCTTGCAGTAGAAAATAGATGTTTCTGAGGGTCTTCATGGTCCACGAGGAAAGCATTGAATGATAAGATTGTAAAGGTCTGTTCTTCAAAACAGCTTTGTGGAGGTTCTCTATCTGAATGGCCACATGCCACATATGTCTGGAGACTTGTCCAGGCCTACCAGTCGTGTAAGTGTTGTTTTCTGCTGGCTGTGCTTTGAATGTTTTGGCTTAGATCAGACCTGGTAAATACAGTTTCCGAACGTGGCCCAAATCCGATTTTTTTTGTCATATGTGACACAGACATGTGACCTGTGTGTGAATGGCAAAAAACACAGAATCTGAGAATTTCAAAAACTCCAATTTGGGTCACTTTTATTGAAATTTGTGTTACTGAAATCTGATCCATATCTGATATGCGACTCAGAGGTTGAAATGCCTAGTTAATGCTTACAAATGAGCAATATCTCTTTGCATGTGCCTCAGTCAGACGTAAACTGTAAATAGTGTGGATCCTGTGAGAGCAGCGGCATGCTAAATGAAACCCAACTGCTGCAAATGCGCCATCGGAACGTCGAGCCCCATCAGGAAGAGCACAATTCTTCCATGCTCATGTTAATTGAGTTATCCATGAAAATGAGAGAGACAGGAGAGAGTGAGACTGGAGATTGCACAGATCTGCACAGTATTTTGTTTGACATGCTAAAGCAGAGGGGATTGTGGAGAATAGAGTATATAACAATTTAAATACACTTTTAAAGATTGGCACAGTTTCAGCCTGGCACTCAGTGACTGTTGCGGGCGGGTCAGATAGCCTGATCAGGCAGATGCAGCTCTGCTTCTTTAGTGAATGATCACTAAAGGTACAAACAAACATACAAACAGAAAGTCAGTAGTAGTTACTAGTTACCAGTACTGGTAAAACTACAACATCCGTTCATCTTCTTGTCGTTTCCTTCTTGGTCTTGGAGTCGTTTGGCGTGAGGCAGGAATACACCCAGGACAGGGCACCAGTCCACTGCAGAGCACCAAAACACACTTGCACTGTGGGCAAAGTAGCACTTAGTAATTCACCTACACTGTTAAAAGCTTTTCATAAAGGTTCCTCAAAGCACCTTAAGAGGTTCCTCCACAGTTTCATATGGAAGAACCTCCAAAAGGTCCTCAAAGAACCTATACTGTTAACAGTGCACCATGTGTTTGTCGGAGGTGGGAGGAACCCAAGGTACTTGTAGGGAACCCACATAGACATGGAGACATTCCACAACAACCTTTTCACAAACACAGACCAAAGTGAGGATTGAATGCACAACCCCAAGCCACTGGAGGTTGGATCTTCTACTTACCAAAAGTTAGGATGATTCCAAGAGCCTGTGACTGAAAGGGGCTCTAAAAACACAAAATTGTTAAAGTTGTGGGACCCAGAGTAACAACTAATACCGTCTTCACATTACATGACTTCAATTTCACTGTCGCAGAGAAGTTTCCAATGTCTGAAAAATAAAATCATGTGAGTCTTGCTAGAGTGTGCTCCTGTCATCTCGATCAGTTGGTGTAAAGTGGTCAGAATAGCTGCCATAAGTCTTGGCTAATGCAAACTGTGAATAACCAATAGCACCAAGCAGGAAGAAGCTGTCCCCATTCATCTAACCAGGATTGCGGGATCAGGTATGATTTCAAATGTGACAATTTGCAATACTAAGGCAAATATTTGCTCATATTGTTACAACATTTTTATTGTGTTTAAAATGTCTTAATTCAACAAAACTAACTATGTATAGACCAGATATATTATTATAATTAATTGGGTTTATTTCCCAATAAAAACACCAGTTTACAGTAAACACACATATCATTAATACTTTCATTGTACAATACTTTCATTTTCATGATTTTATAGGATGTCAATGGATTTAACCATTTCCAGACCTCTCCTTGTGGCAGCAGCATATTAATGTAGTTATCATCTAATGGCATACCTTTGGCATATTAATGATTCATGAGATTTAAAGCCCAAATCAAGCCAAAATCTGTTTTTTAGTAGTGCTTAAAAAAATAAAATAAAAAAACAATGTTAAGTATGTTTTATTGATCTGCTGAAAATGGTATGATTGGTTTGACTCAATCTAAACTCAGCTTAAACTCCTAGAAAAAAAAATCAGCATGTGACCAGAGGATCAATGAGAAACAGAAAAGATCAGTTTCGCGATTTATATATTTTATGAAAGTTACTAATAATTAATAATTAAGATTAGTCTTGAATACTGTTCTCCATTGCAAATTCTGTCTTGTCACTGGCTACCTTCACTTGACAGCACTGGAGGCCTTTATGTTTTAGTATGATCTGGTGACCCTTAAATCGTCTTAGACAGAGGAGTCAACTGAAAAACCAGACTGAGACTCGAATGACAAAATCTTTACCATAAACCCCCTCCTCAACATGCATGCCACTCTGTTAGGGCTCACACACACACACTCTACAGGCCAAAGGGCCAGAGGTCATCAGATCTGCTCTGTCTAATTGGCCTACATTCATTTTCACTTCGCATCTTTGACAGAATGTAGCTGACATGCTGTCATAACAAGGTCAAAGCCTATGAATAAGAGGTTAATGTTTTTCAAAGTAAGAATCCTAATAGATATTGCTACACTGAAGGCACACAACACTCTAAGTGGCCTATGATGCTTATACAGTAGTTCACAGTCACATTATTAAAGAGGGAAAAGCTTTGTTAATTATAAAGTATAAAGTTAATGTAACATGATTTGATACCAAGACATCCTGGATTCGTTCGGCATGGTATTAAATGCCAAAAAATGAAACATTGGTCAGTTGATATGAATATTACATATATGACATTGGTCAGCATTTTCCTTTGCTTTCACTTTGGACTTCAGATGAGTTTCTTGCTTCCCCATGCAACTTTGCCACAAAGCTATTTATTTGTTATTTTAAATTAAACTAGATAATATGAAACTGTGTCTATAGATAACAATAAACCGCTAATGAAGGCATCATGATGACCTAAAGATCCTAAAAAACAAGACAATACAAGCAGAGATCCATAGATAGTGTTTTTCTATCCATTGAATTCATGGTATTTATAAATAATTAATTATATATACTTTTGTTATGCATACATTATATTAAGTATTCACAGCAGTATTACATATTCAGCCTTCATTCCTGTCCATAGATTGCAGAGCAGGGTCCCCAAATGTTGAGAAAAGGTCGTACCTATACTGTTTGGAATAAATTCTTGCTTCCAAGAAGTGCGTGTGCATATGTATCTGCCTGGGAGTTCTAATCAAACCGCCACGCCTCAAGTGCTCCACTGACAGCAGCAAACCCTCTTTACTAACACTTCACATGTGTGTGTTTTGAGTCAAACACATACAGACCGTTGGCGCTTGCAGGCCCCTGGCATGGCTGCTATGAAAGCCCATTAAAGGCGCTCCAGGGTCAACCGCAGTGTCAACACCTTCACATATGGCTGTGTCAGAAAACAAAGGGCAACGAGAGGCAGCTATACAAGAATGAGTACAGATTTAAGACATGATTCAGGACTAATGAAGACTGGGGTTAAAGGTCGACCACAGGCCTTTTCTTTGATGGACATATGGGGGCTTACAGTTTGAATTGGAAAGCTGACATTCACGCTATCTTGCCTATTTAACATGAAGTTGCAGATCATTTAAATCGAACTGCGTGAGCCGACTAAATTAACCCACAGAACCCATAGATGTCCTCGTTTCTGCTGGTGTGTAATTTTATATGATTTATTTCTCACACGTGGCTCAGAGAAATTCCACAGAAGGTGAAGATACATCGTCTTCCAATTAATACAGGTGAGTATGTATACATTAAGAGATGCACAATACACTCCTATGTAAAGAAATTTAGCCTTTCACACCAGCTCCAAGTGGTACATGTGGTCTATTCAATATTCAGTATTGCCCCAGTTGAAACTTCCTAGCTGTGTCTGAAACTGTTCACTCTATAGTGCACTACTTAGGGCTTCCGCCATTTAGTAGTAATGCCCAAAAACACCACAGTGTCGGATTTTTATTGTAACCATCCCATAATGCACCGCAATATATATTATAACAATTTTCACTAAACGAACACTGAATACCCTTGATTTATGTTTGACAATTCACGTTCTGATAAGTTTGATAATTCACATACAGCTTCTATAACTACCTATAAAATAAAAAAATATCTAAGAAATAAGAAATGCTTAAAAGACCATTTGACATATGGAGTGTAGCTTGTTTCGTATATATATATATATATATATATATATATATATATATATATATATATATATATATATTTAGTGTATTTAAGCAGTAAAATATTAAATACATTTAATTGACATTTGATGGCATTTGATATACATATTTTACTAGGGGAAAAAATTAAAAAACAAACAGTAAATATTTCCAAGAGGTTTAGGCTTTCTGCATGCATAGTATGTGTCGAATGTGCTACCATGCCTTTTAATGCTGTAAACGCACAAGGATTTTGTTCTTGTTGGATGCGCTATGTTTTTCTTTTCATTCAGAGTGCAGTTTGGATCGGTAAAGGCCAATTATAATTGACCCCTCCATTTTTTGTTAACATAGAAACAGAATGGGTCTTCAGAAAATGGCCAAGCCTGTCATCTAATCTCCTCTTCTCTGTTATTAGAGTGTTTTCTCAGGGCTGTTGTTGCATTTCTGATATGTGAAGAATGTGAAGCTGTGATTCTACATGCTGATAAGTTTAACTTCTGCCAGTGGATGAGAGGACGGTTGCAGCTTTGCGAATCCTTTATACAGTGATAGAAACATGACAGCACAAAGAAAACTGAATGCAGATACATTTTTCTATGCCCACTCTTCTGGCATCCGATTAGAATTTTGAGTTAAACAGGGGCATTCCTCCTGCTGAATGGGGCAAGCATTTGGCTTCTGTTCAAACATTTACTTCAGGACCATTTCAATAACAGGAACAGTGATTGGATCATGGAATGTTGGTTTTGCAGATATCCTCTTTTTTTTCAATTTTGGGATATGGAAACATAACATGGTATAAACTAGGCAGTATGTATCACAGTGGGGAGGGGGCAGGGGGGCTGGGAGGGGGGTGCATAGAACTTTCAGAAGCTAAAACGTCATCATGCTTTCCACCGCCAGCATTACAGTAAATTGAACAATTGTTCTATTTTCAGGTTTAATTGAGGAGTGCCGCGGTGTGTCTTCCTCATATTTATCTCTCCGCTGGGACCCCCCTCCTCCCCTCCAGGCCAGGGGAGGGAGCTGGGTGAGTGAACCCCACCCAGAGGTACAGGGTCCGGGGGAATGGGACTTGCGTCATGCCCCGTGTGGCCAGGCCTGGAGCTCAGAGCACACACACTCACACATATCCTCCGTTCAGACAATGGACCTGGAACGCATTCAGGACTATTCACAGCAGGACTAACCCTAAAACGTACATGTGTGTTTGAGAGAGAGTACATGCTTCAGTTTGAATGTGTGTGTGTGTGTGTGTGTGTGTGTGTGTGTGTGTGTGTGTGCTTACTTGTGTTCTCAGCAGGTCTGCTCCTCCACAGTAGGCAGGAAACCCCACCAGTCAAGTCCAGCACCCCCTGCCAGCAGTGACAGGATACACTGCCTGCCAAGCCGGCACAGTGGGTGAGCGGTCATCACACACACACACACACAGACACACACACAAACACACACACATACACACTCACAAAAACTCTTTCCTCTCCCTGTCTCTTCTCTCTCTTATTAGTTAGAAGGTTTGATATGACAGCAACGTTACCATTTTCATGTCACATAATCCACATAACATTATATGAAACACAAATTAACGTAAAAATGTGTACCTCCAAAATGGCAATTTTACAGAAGAAAAAAAAAAAACCTTCATAGCTTTCAAAGGAAGTCAATGTAAAAATATATTTTTATTATTCTAAGTAATTTTGGAGCATTTCTATTGGTCCATTTGTCATCAAATTATGACACGATGTCAAGAACAACAGCCAGATTCACATTCTGTCAAAAAGGGATTTGAATAAGTTAACTGGGAGCATTCGCCAAGGTTGAATAGGAAGGGTACGCATTTGGCTTCTGTTCAAACACTTACTTCAGTACCATTTCAATAACAGGAACCGTGATTGGATCAGGGTAGGTTAGTTCTATAGATATCCTTTTTGTTGTTAGAAAATTGAGATATGGTAAAAACTAGGATTTTATTTCGATTCATTTTAGAGGATTTCAATTTGTCCGTTAATGGGATTTTGATGCAATGTCAAGAACAGCTGCCAGATTCAAACTCTGTCAAGAAGTGAAAAACAGAAAACAAATATATAGAGATACAAGGTTGTTGCATGATAGAGACATAATATTAATGGAATTTAGGAGTTCTTGTAAACGCTAAACATGAATAAAGTACCGCCCATAAACAAAAAGAGCAAATGAGCTTGCTGGTTACACTGGGGAGGGTTGACATGCCACTGGGGAAAAAATGTGCAAGATATGTGCAAGCTCAATAGCCAAAACAAGCCAAGTAGTTTTTTACATTGCATCAGAATTTGATGATGAATGGACCAATAGAAATGCTCCATAATGACTTGGACTCCCATCAAAAGCAAAAAAGTGTAAAGTGTAATTTTTCATGTAAAGTTACCATTTTGGAGATACAAGGTTTCTTTATGTACTGATGAGCCAATACATTACTTAATGTAGTCATCATGTTGGACTCAACACCTCAAAGTGGCGACAGGGTACACCTCTTTATGGCAATAGTATTCCCTGATGACAGCGGACAATGTGCCCTGCCACACTGCAGACAAATATCAGGGATGGTTTGAAGAACTTGACAAAGAGTTGAAGGTGTTGCCCTGGCTTCCAAACTCACCAGATCTCAATCCGTTTGGAGATCTGAGGGATGTGCTGGTACAAAAGGTCTGATTTGTGGCAGCTCCACCTCACAACTCACCAGACTTAAAGGATCTGCAGCAAATGTCTCAGTGCCAGAAACCAGAGGTTCACCTTCAAAGGTCTGGTTCATACCTTGGTGAATCGGAGCTGTTCAGGAGGCACAATGAGGACCAACTGCATATTAGGCTGGTGGTAATGATGGTTTGACTCATTGGTGTATTTATTAAACCTCATACTGAAACATAATTTTTTATAGTTTGCTCATTTGACAATACCAGTTGTCCTGTAAATGTTTTATGATGAACAGAATAGTGGAAATGGTATAATATTAACCTAAAACTTAATGTTTGGCTTAATGTTTGTCTTGCGAATTACATGAGACATGGTTGCACATCAGTTTTGTCCTTGTGAGACGCTGGATGGATGAATGTATGGATGGATGGAGGGAGAGATGTATGGAATGTGTATGGATGGATTGATGGCTGGATGAATGGACAGATGGGGGAATTTCAATTGGATTTCAATTGGATTTCAATTGGATTTTAGATGTATGAAAGGATGCAGGTATAGACAGATGGATGTATTGATGAACAAATGCATGCTTTTGTGTATATTTGATGGAGGAATGTATAGATGAATTGGGTGTATAATTATTATTACAAATAATAATTATATTTGTAAATATATCTCTTACTTCAGAACAGAAATTCTCTTAATTATAGTCTCAGTTGCTCTACGGGTCCAGTCAGGTCTGAATACTCAGAGGAAGCTGACACTATTCACACTTGCTTCACTACAGATGAAAAACTCCAGTGTAAAACGTGAAGCGTTTGAGGGGGTCTGCCATGTTCCTTTTGTGTTAGTGTAGCGCGTTTTCTGCTATTGATGGAGCCCTCAGTGGCATTTGCAAAGGGATTTGATAAGAGCTCCCAGACAGATTCAAACACACACAGACACACACACACACACACTCTCTCTCACACACATATATACACACACTCCAACAATGTCCACCACAGCAGAGCGATAGAGAGAAAGGAACTCTTGAAATCCAGCATGTCAGGAGATGTCGACGTGAGTTCAACACGATTAGATAGGAGTGTGTTTCCTCTGTCTTTTTTCTTCTTCTTTTTTCCCTCTTTTCTTTCTGTTTGCTGTCTGGCTCTCACTGACCAGGGGAGCTACGCTGCACTAGCTGGATTTCACGCTATAAACACTCAGAGGACCGCATGTCTAACACACTCAAAACCTCCATGTGAAACTGTAGCATTGTTGAGGCCTATTGAAACAGCATATTACTGAGGAAAGGAAGAAATGAAGAAAGAAAGGGGATGAAAGATCAGGATAAACAGCTTGGGGCCTGTATTTGTTGCCACAAACACTGTGTTGTGTAAGGCATATTGTAATGGTGTATGTAAGTAGATGTATACATGTTTAAATATACATATTATTTAAACTATATATATATATATATATATATACAATAAAATATATATATACAAAATGACAGGATTTAGCATACACTCTTATCCAGAGCAACAAAAAAGTGCATATGTAAAACTTACATTGTAAGAATTTCATGATAAGTAAACCAATAGGAAGGCTTTTGCATGACTATATATATATATATATATATATATATATATATATATATATATATATATATATATATATATATATATATATAATATAATAATATATCATTTTTATTTTATATATTTTTTATAATTAGATTTACAATCTTTTTATTATTCATTTATTTTTTCTGGACTTTAGACACACTTCACAACTTCGCAATTACCTGGGATACACTAGCAACCACCTAACACCACACACACACACACAGACATAACATATTATGACCACCCCTGCTTTGGAATGAACTCGGCCCATTACACCAGCTCCACTCACCATATAGAAGCACTCCTGTGTCTGATCCACTCGTACCACCAGTGCAACACACATTTACACAACACTACTATTCCGCAGTCACCGCAGTGCTGAACAACCCACCACCAAATACTACCTGCTCTGTGGTGGTCAGTCAGCCTGTAGGGTCTGACCATTGAAGAACACGGCAAAGGGAGGCTAACAGAGTATACAGAAAAACAGAGGGACTGCTGTCTGTAACTATAGAACTACATAGAAAGTGCTTCTATGTGCTAAGTGGAGCTGATAGAATGGACCAGTTAATTCCCAATGATTCATATGATTTAATTTGATTCATAATCTTCTTCTTTCTCTATTATTATTTTGACACTTTGCAACTCCATATCAAACACCTGAGATAACACACACACACACACACACACACACACACACACACAAACACACAGTCATATCAGAATATTATGACCACCCCTGGTTTGAAATGAAACTGAGCTCCACTACACCATATACAAATGGGCCCTCACACACACAGGGACAGTATTACTTGTATCAACATCATTCCATAGCTTCAACACATTCAAACACACATTATAATAAATCAGGTGAGCTGATAAGGGAATTTAGCGAATCCACCTCCAATCCACAGTCCAAATCCACAGACCAGGGGCACAAAACCTTGTTCTTCAACTTTCCTGAAAGCAACCCATTGGGCTAGCGGATTTGTGTTCATTTATATATTCATTTTTATTATTCATTCAAATTTTATATTGTTTATATAGAACAATTTTCTTGACTACTGTATTTACAAAGATGAAATATCAACAGAAGAAACAAATAGATAAATGAAGAAGGAAAGAAAGTAGCGTATAAACACTTTTTTTTCTAGTTTTTTTTTCTATGCTAATTTATTCAGTAGTGTTTGATTGACAATGGCCTACTATTTATGCTACTCAGACATGTGGTTAACGTGTCACTCCATGTGTGTGTGTGTGTGTGTGTGTGCGTGCATGTGTGTGTGTGTTGCAGCACGCAGCCGAGCAGCTGTTGCTGGTGCTTGACAGATTGTGTGTGTCTTTCAGACAGAGGGTCTTGTACTTGTTGTGTTAACACTAACCCTACACAATAATCTGGCCCTTGTAAAGCAGGTAGCGCCCGCACAAAAACGGCACTGTCCAACATGCTAATGAAGACGGGGAGGGGCCCGGCATATATTTAAGGAGCAAGAGAGGGAGAGAGAGACAGAGCAGGACAGGGGTGGAGGGATGAGGGGAGGAGGAAGGGTGAAGGGCATGAGTTTTTTTTTTTCTTCTTCTTTTCTTTTCTTTCGCATCACTGAGTTCTGGAGAGTTGTCTCCAAATCGTCACAATACAAATTAGCTGCGGCTTAACAGAGAGAGAGAGTGGGCGACAAAACCAGATGAAAAAGCCTGCAGATTTAGGTCCTGGGCCACAATAGTTTAGTCTGCGCCCCCTCCCAAACTCTCACTCACACTCACATGGACACACACACACACACACACACACACACACACACACACACACAGACGCAAACACACACTCCTCTCCTCTTCTGAAAGCTAAAACACAGCTATAGAGCGGGCGAGAGAAGTGGCAGTGTTGGTCTTTCGCTAATGAAGCAAGCTAAGATGCGAGTCAATAGAGCAATTCATTAACAAATCAAAGTCCCAAGGGTGTGTGTGTGTGTTTGAGGGAGACCTCCTCCTTAATGGGCCTCCATATGCCTGGGGTCAGAGTGCCATCCCGCCCCATGCACACAAACACACACAATTCTGAGAGCGTGCACATACATACACACACACACACGGCCGTTGGGGTCGCCCGTTATCTGTCGACTTCCACGCACACACAACAGAATTTCCATATGGTCCATGAAAATAGATATGCTGCGGTTTGCTTTTTCCTTCCCACGACCTGACACACACACACACACACACATACACACGCGCACACACATGTAGACGCACACACCCGTTATCATCATGATCAGTGATGGTTATAAGTGGATGGGAGGGACATTCCATGGATTGATGTAATCACTGTTTTTAATAGTATAAAACCAGCTGTGTTATAAATGTATGTTTTCTGATTCTCATAGGAGTTCTCCTGTTAGTTCTGAGGTTTGAGAGAAGGTGTTCTGGATGATGAGCAGAGCTGTGGAACATTGAGTTGATGAATTTAACAGTCAGGTTTCCTCCTTAAAAAAGTGATGGGATGGGGAGACAGGGCACAAGTGTGAGTGAAAACCTAAGAGACTGTGGTTAAACAGGTCCAGAAAGTTTCCATTTATGTAGAAAAGAAGTTCGTTTTTCTTGCCAGATTTGATCCTGTCGTAATTAGCGACACCATAGCAACCACATGCATAGCAACCATCTAGCAACACCATAGTAACCATCTAGCAACTACCTAGCAAAACCATAGCAACCACTTAGCAACACCATAGCAACCATCTAGAAATACCACAGAAAAAAATAAACATTCTTCATTCTAGTGACCACATACCAACGGTCTAGTAATAGAATGCCTTGCAGACCCATAGCAACCACCAGGGAGACCACAGCAATCACCTAGAAACACAATTTTAATAGCAAGTTGCAATTTTATAGAAACCACCTGGTATACCATAGCAATCACCTAGCAAAAATGGTTTCACCCTAGTGGGACTTCCTAAGTGGAAGTGTGGACCATTTACAGTAAGTTTACAGTAGTGCAGTGTAGTAGTTATTACAATAACTATAACTGAAATAACATGAATAGAAGTATTAATACAGGGGTCAATATATAGACCAACCCCCTCACTGTGTGTTTTTCTGCCCCTTGTATTTTCTACCTTGTAGCTCTCTGTCCCTCTCCTCTCTCTTTCTCTTTCTCTCTCTCTCTCTCTCTCTCTCTCTCTCTCTCTCAGACTCTCTCTCTTTCACAGAGAGGCAGCGTTGCTGTCAGTCCATAGGAACGTGAGTGCCGTACTGATTTGTGTTTGTGAGTTAAAGGCCCATTGATGCGGGATGACCCGCTTGAAGAGGATTTGGAGTGGAGGGCCCTTCACACTCCCTCTTTCAAATCCTCCCAAATAAAGCTCTTTAGGGCCTGAAAGTGGCCCCTGCCGCATCCCCCTCACACCCCCCACACCCCTCGCACAGCGGGTGGGGGGCCACCGCTGAAAAGCCCAACGCGATTGTCATGGATATTATGCCACGCAGGCAACAGCGGAGCGAGGAGACAAGTGTCGATCGGGAAACAAAACTCCAGCAGACTTTTCCGCCGGCTGGGGCCGGCCGATGTTGACAGGCCAGTGAAAAGGTTGTTTAACCCTTTGGAAGTGAATGGACGGACGCTGAGACAAACACGTTCTGATAGAGCCCGCTGGGACCCTCCGAGTACACTAAAACCCCTCGAAGAGAGATGGGGGAAACAGAGGGGAATCAAAACAAGATGGGATGAGTGTGTGTGTGAAGGGGGGGGGGTGAGAGAGAGTGCCAGATTCAGCTCAGGGTCTTCACGTTTATCTGCTGAGTTCATCCCTTTGAAGCTGCAATCTGTTTAAAACTCTTGACACTCTCTGCGTACACACATCACACATCCTTTTAGGAGGTGTGCTTCTAAAAGTCATATGACATTTCTTTACACCGTAGGACAACATTTTCCTTATGGCAGTGCTAAACTACTTACTAATTACTGACCATTTAACACACTCAGAGATTTGATTTTTAGTTTTAAGGACATGCACTAAATGGACAAAAGTATTGGGACACCTGCTCATTTACTGAGCATTAGTGAGGTCAGGATGTTGAATGATTACCACCCTACCTCATCCCCAACTCTCATATCCCAAAAGTACTGCATGGAGCACCATTATTCCAGAGAACACAGTTCCACTGCTCCACAGTTCAATGCTGTGGGCTTTATACCCTTCTAGTCCATGCCTGGCATTAGGCATGGTACCTATGGGGTGATGTTTATCTGCTCCAGAGAGTCCGACTCTACTGCTCTATACATAGTTCTGTATCTACTTCACTTCAGGGACTAAACATGCTGTGCTTGTGTGCATTTGCACATCTGTGTGGCAGCAATGGATGCACCTTAAAGTAGCTGAATGCATTCATTAAAAGGTGTGTCCACAAGTATTTGGACACATAATGTACATTCATCTTTCAATACTGCTCAAATGAAAAACAGATGTCCAGATGTTTCAATATGTTAAAAAAAGACAAAGGATGCAGCTTTAAAATCAGCAGCCAGAGTCCTGGAGAGCACAACTGGCCGTGCCTTCTCCAGGTGTGTCGATGGTGCCCTATCCCCCATCACTTTTTAAGTGATTGTTGGCTGGCACTGCATCTGTTAGCTGGCGCGGTGGAGAATGAACAGAAGTGGTGGTTGGCTTTGCATAAATCAGAGGAGACATGTGTTAAGTCTTTAGCCTTCTAATGTGGGAAGGATTGCTAGTGCTAGGGGGAGCTACGAACAAGTGGGTTAACTGGCATTACAAATTGGGTAAAAAAGAAAAAAAGTCATAGTAGTAGTTTTATGTAGTAGTTTTTGGGTTTTTTTGTATCATATTATTCCCTCTTTAGTATTTTCAATGTTAAAAGGTTCAATAAACCATTTTTTTAATAACTCTCCAAACTTTATGGTGCACAGTGTTTGGAAAACGGATGCAGATCCCTCCTTTCCCACCGTCGACTGCGACACAGTTAAAACTGTCATTTAAAAAGGTAATGATGGAAAATGCAAATGCTCTCACTTTGTAATTAAACTTTGCTCTAAAACAGATATTGCTCCGCCTGATTTGGAAAGTGGGGCATGTGACAATTACGGCGCTGTTAATTGCGAAGCTGTTCAGCATTGCTAATTGTTCCATGAGGATGAGGTGGAATGAGTTCTTGGCAGAAGTGCTCTATCAACATGATGAGCACTTGGCAAAAGAAAAAAAAATAATAAAAAAAATACATTCTGCCGTAGTGGCGTCACCTGAGCATGGCAGGCCTTCTCAACCAATGGGCCAGAACCAACCAGCCTGCAATCACAAGACTCAGCGGCACAGAGAGAGGAAAGGCATGTGTGCAAGAGAGATGGAAGGAATCAAGGAAGGTGGAAAGGAAGGAAAGGCTGAAAGACTGAGGGAGAAAAGAAGAATAGGTAGAAAGAATATAGAAAGAGAAATAAACCAACCAGCCTGCAACCACAAGAGCCAGCAGCCCAGAGAGAGGAGACGAGCATGTGTGAGAGGGTTGGAAGGAATGAGTGAATAAAGGAAGGAAAAGGAAGGAATGAAGAAAGAAAGCAGGGAGAGAAGAAAGGGGTGAAAAAATGTGGAAGAGGAAAGAAGGAGGAATTGGAGAAAGGAAAAAAAGTAAGACGGAAGGAAGAAAAGGAAGGAAAGAAAACACAAGTGAAAAGTGGAAAAAGAAGGAAGGATGGAAGGAATCACAAGACCCAGCAGCACAGCGAGAGGAAGGTAATGTGAAAGAGAAAAGAAGGAAGGAAGTAAGAAAGGAAGGAAAGACTAAAAACAAGACAGAGGGAAAAATGGATAAGTAGGAAATGAGAAAAACAAATGAACCAATTGGCCTGCAATTACAAGAACAAGCAGAACACAGAGCTGAAAGAAAGAAGCAAGGAAGAAGGAAGGAAGGAAGGAAAGAAGGAAGGGATGGAGAAAAGAAGGATGGATGGAAGTAAGGAATCACCAAACCCAGCAGCACAGCGAGAGAAAAGTAATGTGGAAGAGGAAGGAAGGAAGGAGGGAAGTAAAGACTAAATACAAGACAGAGAAAAAAGCATAAGTACGAAATGAGAAAGACAAATTGACCAATTGGCCTGCAATTACAAGAACAGGCTGGACACAGAGCAGAAAGAACTGTGGAAAAGGAAGGATGGAAGTAATGAAGGAATGAAGGAATAAGGCAGAGATGAAGGAAAAAAAAGAAAGGTAAAATGTAGACAGAAAGAAAAAACAAACCAAATAAATGGGATTGAACTGATGTACTGTTGCCTGGGCTTTATACTTCCCTGTAGCTTGTTTGTGTTATTGGTATTGTCCAAACTTTTCATATATTTTTTGACATTCTCATAAGTAGAATGTTTTATATTATACTGCAAAGAGAATCAATAGTGAAACCCTTATTGGCACAATACAGACCTTTTATAATACAGGGTTTCAATCATAGAGAAGAACCGTTTACCAGCCATTTAAACAATCATAAGGTTTGTTGAGTTGTTATAATTCTATATAGAAACTTTGCCTGGATGTGGTTATGGGTTGCTGGTAGTTCTTTCTAGAATCATAACTAGAATTTGTTATGGTTCTGCATAGCACCAAAAAGCATTCTGCCATAGTAAAAAAAAACGTTTTCTAGCACTATACAGAGCCATTTTTTTCTAAAGATATATTAATACACATTAGCCAATACATAAGGAACTAAAATGTGCATTATTTGGGGCCCCCTAGATCTTTCCCTGCAGTGTATTCTATTGTACTGACTCGACCTAGCATACCCTTGCATCCCTAGCATGTATTTTAGCCCTGTATCTGATCAGCAGAAGTTTCTAATTGGCATAAAGTAACTCTCATGCAGCTGTGGTTGCATGCCTCTGGTTGGTAGGTGGTAAATAACTACCTGTCAAAGAAGCACTATTTCATGTAGCTTGCTAGCAGAGGTGCTGGCATCTGCTCCAACATAGGTGCTTATACTGGTTCTTTGAGCAATGCCATGGAAGAGCCACTTTTGGTTGTATAAACAACCATGGTTGTAATAGAGATGTGTGAGTATTGATCAAATAAGGCTTTACAAGTGAAGGGTTAGGGGTCTTTGGAAGGCTGGAGGTTCCTTGTGTTCTTTGATGGTTCTTTATGGAACCAAAAGTTTTTTATCTATGAAACTGCTCAAAGAACCAGTTGAAGCCCCTTTTGGAGCTGATGCTAGCTCCTCTGCTAGCTAAACAGCACATTCATTTAGTTTTTTAAGAGGGTAGTAGCACCTTAAGCTGAGTACGTAAAAAATCAGACTAATTAAAGACCTAAAAAACCTATTAGACTCAACAAAAAGATTCAGAGTCTTGTGGCATTGGGGTATTTAACTTTAACCCTGTGGGGGCAAAAAGCAACCTTCATAAACAATCATGAAGGGTTTTGCTAATAGTGTATCAATGATTGCTGAACTATCATTCCTAACTAACGATAAGTGAAGAGGAACATTTATGGAGTTCCAGAGTTGCCAAGACACTTTCAGACCAATGCATAAATATATTTGCTCCCCCCTAAACCTCCGCTGCTCAACTTATGCAATAATGTCAGAAAGGCTTGGTTCATAAATTGCAGCGAAACTATAGTGCAGGAGTAACACTACACACTGATGTATCATAATTGGTTGTGGGATAGGACAACAGTTCTGACACACAGACGCCTGCCAGAACTTATCCACCACTCTTCACCATTCGAGTCTTTTCAAACCTCATTACGGCAAGAGGGAAGGAGTTTACTGGAGGCATTCACAGACTTTCCACTGGCTGAGATGTTCTGGTATAGGGTAGAAGTAGTAAAGTTGGAGAAGAGTTGGGCTCAACTGCAATATGCTGTTCTCAGCTTTCTCTGTCAGCAGGAACAGGATGAGCACAACTGGAGACACGACTGCCATCGCAAACCACTGTGCTGCTGTTTCACTCACAGTGACTTGCAGCAGGGTGTGTGTGTGTGTGTGTGTGTGTGTGTGTGTGTGTGTGTTTGTGCGGGGTGCATTGAGATGTCCTTGTCTAAGTGAGATGTGTTACAGCCTTACAGACAGCCAATTACATCTCCTGCATGGAAGAAGACCAAGACGAAGAGGATGAGAGAGACTATGAGACAGAGAGAGAGTGGGAGAGAGAGTGTAATTGTGTCTATTTAGCAGAAGCAATACTGTCATGTGAAATGAAGTGCGATTGGTGGAGTTACTCCAGTGCAATTATTGCTCAGTTGGTTGCCAAATTGGAAAAAAATGACAACTTTTTCTGTCCATGGTGCTGAAAAACGATTACAAAGCGGATCAATATATTTATGTGTAATTTAGGCGCCTTTATTGTTATTATAATTGTACAGTATAGTTGTATAGTTGTACCGTTATTTCTGCATATCTCTGCATATTTAAAAAGCTGTGGTCAGGGCACAGGGTCAACCATGATATAGGACCCTTGACAGAGGCTTGTTTAATGGCTATATATATATGACACAGGTGTATAAAAACAAGCACCTAGCCATGCAGTCTGCCTTTACAAACTTTAAACCACTGATATGGCATTGCCAGGCAGCCGAATCCATGCCTGCTTTAAGACTGATGAGGGAAGACAGCACCATCTACCCACCCAAAGAGAGTATGACCAATTGTGCACCGTTGGACTCCGTCCGCAGATGGCAAAGCGACATGGCTCACGACCCCCAGGGCATAGTAGCAGTACATTAGACTGCTGAGCCACTCTGAGCCTCTTTAGCTCGGCAGGTTTAGCATTAGCATTAGCTATCAATGCTCAATAAGAGGGCATAAGAAGGGGAATGCTAATGTAACCCTGAGCAACTTTAAGGCCTGCCCATTGTACATTGAGAAGCGAGCAATACTGGTGAAATACAGCAGACATTTATTAGACCAGTAAGATATTCATAAAACATACTTTGTACATTGACTTTGAGGGCCCTGAAGAGCCAGATTAATAAGAAAGAAAACTCAAATTTAGGTTCCCAGGGGCTTTAAGTGGGAACTGTAAATACTGAGCTACTCAATGAGGGGTCTGGAAACCTTTAAACCCAGACCCTCACACACCTAATATCACAATGCATTGTTTACTAATCATTAAAAGCACTTCAGAATGATAACTCCTTATTATAGCAAGACTGTTCATCCAGGTTCATATCAATAAACAAGTGTTTCCCACAGTAAAGCAGGGTTGGGGGGGTTGGAGGTGGGTGTCCCTCATTGCTTGGTCAGTGCAGGTGGCAGCTTCAGGAGGAAGCGGATCTAATTATGCTACAGTAACAATGCTTTGTCCCCGCAGAGGCTGACAGAGTCGGTGACAAAGGCCATTGCTGCATTCTAATCAGGAGACAAAATGCGGGGAGGCCTCCCTTCGGCCCGGCAGGGGCATCATTAACAACAGCACACCTCTACAGGGAGACAGGAAGGAGGCTATAGAACACACATGCATATAGAGCATGCACACACACACACACACACATACACACACAGATACACAAACATAAACACATTCAGCTCTGATAAACATATAATCTTAAGCAAACACAGACACATTCATTTGCATTGCTAAACTCAATCTCAGCCATTCTCAAACAATAAAGATGTAATTCTGGAGACAGCTAGGTCTCTTCACAAGGCATCTCCAGCAATTATCCCTAAACAACACAGCAAGAGGGCTTGTTAGGTGTATGTGTGTGCATGTGTGTGTTAGTGTTAGGGCTGGGCGATATGGTAAAAAATACTATATCATGATATTATAAGACAATCACAGACAAAATACATCGACACACAGATTCTTAATTAAAAGCTACTACTCAGATACTCTTGCGTGCTGAATATGTTAAATAAAAAACACTTACTGCTGCACTGCTTGTAATGAAACGTGCAGTTGATCAATGTTTATTAAGCACTAACACTATCCTCGAAATGCTTAGAAAAGCATATTGTGAATCATGATAAGAAAATGTATCACAATATGATAAAATATTGTCATATTGCCCAGCCTTAGTTAATGTGTGTCTCTAGCACACTGGAAGGGAGAGAGAGAGAGAGATGAGGAAAAAATAAGACAGACAGACAAAAAGTGAGAATCAAAGATCATCTGAGCAAAAGAGAGAAAGTAGCAGATAAAGAGAGTCAGAAACCAGTGAGAGAGTTTGAGAAAAGAGGAGAAAGAAAAGTGAAGGGAAAAAACGAGAGTGAGACAAAACAAGAAGGAAATGGACAGAAAAGGAAAAGAGAAAGGAAGAGAGAGAAAGAGGGAGAGAGAGAGAGAAAGAGAGGCAGAGGGGAAGAGGGTGACAAGAGAAAGAGACCAAAGTAAAAAAAAAGAAAACGACAGAGGAAAGAGGCAAAGCGAGACCATGTGAGAGAAGAGAAAGAAAGGTGGAAGAGTGAGAAATATGGAGATAAACAGGAAAAACAAACAAAAGAAAGAAGGAAGAGAAAGAGAGAGAGAGAGAAAGGGTGAAGAGAGAAATGACAATAGAGAAATAGAGAGAGAATATGAGAAACGTGGAGAAACAAGCTTGTGAAAAGAAAAAAGAGAAAGAGTAAGAGTGAGAGGAAGTAAATAAGAAAAACTAAATTAGTAGAAAGAGGACAGAGAAGAAAGTGAGGAGAGAGAGAGAGAGAGAGAGAGAGAGAGAGAGAGAGAGAGAGAATGATGACAGAAAAGAGATATAGTGACACTGAGAGAAATATTAACAAGACGTAGAGAAAGAAAGAGGGAGAGAGGTGATTTGAGAAAGACATGAAAGGAATGAGCAGATAGAAATAGAGAGACATAAGAGAGACAGTTGGAGAGAGGGAGAGAAAGAAAAGTGAAAGCAAGACAAAGATCAAACAAGAAAAAAAAAAAAACAAGAAGAAAATGGAAAGAGAATAGAGAAATCAAAAAAAGAAAGAGAGAGGGAGAGGGGGATAGATAACGGCTGAAGAGATAGAGAAGAGAAAATGAAAGACTACATAGAGAACAGAGAGTGAGAGAGAGAAAGGGAAAGGAGCAGAAAGTTTGAGAGACGAAGAGAAAGCAAGGTGTATAAAAGAGCAAAAGTGAGAAATATGGAGATAAACAGGAAAAACAAACAAAAACAAGGAGGAAAGGGATGAGAGGAAGAAAGAAGAGAAGAAAGGGCGAGAGAAAGGGTTAAGAGAGAAATGGCAAAAGAGAAAAGAGAGAAAATTACAAAAAGTAAGGGGGAAAATGAGAAAGCTAGACAAAAGAAAAGAGTGAGAGAGTCAGAGGAAGGTAAAAAAAAAAGTAAAAGAGCAAGTGTGAGAAATAAAGAGATAAAGAAGAAAAGAAAAGGTAGTAGTAGAGGACAGAGATGAAAGTGAGGTATAATGACAGAAATAATGACAGACGTAGAGAAAACAATGAGAAAGAACGAGGGAGAGGGATGATTTGAGAAAGACAGAAATAGAGAGAGACAGAAGAGTGAGAGAGTAGGAAGAAGAAAGAATAGAGTGACATCATTTGATAAAGAGCAGACAAACAGAGAGTGAGTAAGAGAGTAAGACAGAAATAATGATAATAGTAGAGAAAAAGAAAAACACTGTGAGAAAAAGAGAGATAAAGGAGAGAGCAAGTGCGAGAGAGAGAGAGAGAGAGAGAGAGAGAGAGAGAGACAGAGAAAGAGAGAGAGAGAGAGAGAGAAAGAGGAAAGAGAGAGAATGACAGGGGTTGGTGGCCCACTGTGCCTCCTGTCCTCCTGGGCCTAACAAGCAACCTGACAGCCTGCAGCTGGGGCCTGCTTAACGACAATGAGGCTGTATATGTGTGTGTGTGTGTGTGTGTGTGTGTGTGTGTGTGTGTGTGTCTGTGACATTAGCGCACCATGTTACGTCTGTCTCATTAGAATGCATGGGCCCACCTTGATTTCCCCCTTCGCTGACAGTCCAAGCCCAAAGCAGCCAATCACGACGAGCGGATCCTGACACAGCAGCGCGTGATTGGTGGGCGGAGCCTTGGCGGGGTTCAGAGGTGCTGCTTTATGGGCCATGATGAGACAGAGGTCAAATGTAGCCGTGACCTCAGGAGCAGTAACAGTGATGGCCTTGTTACCCGCTTATGACAATGAAGCCAACCCCTGTCATCATCACCATAATAGGACATGTCATATATAGTCTAGAGTGTATGCTGTCCCATAAACCCCCTTGGCTGCTCTTTCCCTTACAAGGCCCTTAAATTAGACCAATCAGAAAGGCAGCCTATGCTCTTTGGTCTGCGATTCAGCACGCCCTACATATACTCTGTCCAAATGTTTGTGGACACCCCTTCTAATGAATGCATTCAGCTACATTTAAGTTGCAACCTTTGTTGACACAGATGTGCAAATGCACACCCAAGCACACACAACTTGCCTAGTCCCTGTAGTAAAGTGCTGCCAATAGAATAGGACTCTGGAGCAGATAAACATGAACCTTTTGGCACCATGCCTAATGCCAGATGTGGGCTGGTATAAATGATGGTTTGGGATGAATTAGGCTGTCTGAATTAGGTTGTCTGAGTTGAGACTGTAGCCCTTCTGTCAGCTCCAACCAGTCTGGCCATTCTCTGTCTGCTTGGAACTGCTGCTTACTGGATGTTGAACTCTAGATGAAAGTTCCAGGAGGTCAGCAGTTCTAGAAATACTCAAACCAGCCCATCTGGCACCAACAATCGTACCACGCTTAGAATCACTGAGACCCCCCCCCCCCTTTCTGATGTTGATGTGGACATTACCTGAAGCTGCTGGCCAGTATCTTCATGATTGTATGCTTTGCACTACAGCCACACAAATGGCGGATTAGATACCTGCATGAATGAGTAGGTAAACAAGTCTGTCTAACAAATTATTCGGTGCTGTATATATTAAATCTGGAACAATACCCAGTAATGAAATGTAAGGATTTCGTGCAGACTTGGAAGAGATCTTTGGAGTCACTTTGAGAGGCATCTGGTCAGCAGTAGCTTCACAGTGCACGTGACAAGTATCTGGGCCATACAGGAGTGCTATTATATCGCTATAATGAGGCCCATCCGTGTATTGAATGCGGCGGTTTACTCACGGTGGTTTACTCTAGGTGTTACGGGGTTGTTATTCTTCCACTGAGGGTAAATAAGGTTAGAACTCTGCGGGAGGCCTCTGGGAGGGGAACAAGCTAATTTCCCTTTCCGTTTCATTTCCCACATTGCTGTAACAATCAGGTACACTTACACACATACACTCATAACAACACACACAGACACACGTATATAGCCTTTTTTGAAAACACCGCAAGGAAAAAAATAACAGTTCCTTTGTTTAAAAATGTTGGAGCCACTATTTGCATATCAAAGTCTTCGTCGATCAGTAAAATAATGTTGTAAATGACTATATATACAAAGGCTACCCAAGTAGCTTTGGGTCTGTTTCAAGACCTTCTTGTCAAAGGTCACAGTGTGAGTGTAGTGTTAAAAATAAGGAGAACTTTTCAAAGGAAAGGTTGGTCATGATGTGAGGCATCTGGCAAACAACTCTTCAAGACGATAGGCTTTAAGAGTGTGTTTATAATATCTGTAGTTGGGTTTTCTTGATCTAAACCAAAGAAGAAAATGATGCATTATTACAATTGCTTGGCATTCACACGATAACACTATTGCAGCAAGCAAGTGTCATGTGCCCTTCTGGACAGTGGCAAGATTTGACTATTTCAACACTTAAGGCGGCAAACCAACCATTGGAAGGATTAAAGCAAAGAGCCAAAATGCCTGTTTTAACTGAGAATTTTATTATGACATTATGCAGCATTAAAAAAAATTAAAACACCATCAAATAACAGCTTAAAAAGCATTTTGATGGTACCCTGACACTTGTAATAAGGAGAATAGTGTCACTATCTTTCCCACTCCAGGCTTGGCAAACTGCTAACTGCACTATGTAACTTTATTAGAAGGGACAGGGCAACACCATGGCCAAAACGGGGACTTGCTAGGCTATGTTCGGACTGCCAGCCCAAATTTGATTTTTGGCAGATTGTATCCAGGTTGATTTTTGTTAGCCTGGGAAGCCAAAAACCACATGAAATCAGATTTATATAAAAAAAATAACCTGGATAAACTCTAGATCCTGGCCTGGACAGCCAAAATGCATTTCATGTGTTTTTTGGCAGTCCAGGCTATCAAAAATCAACCTGGATACAATGTAGATCTGCCAAAAATTGGATTTGGGCTGGCAGTCTAAACCATATTTAGAGGTGTTTTGAAATTTTTGATGCAATTTGAAATTGCAATTACAGTCGGATTTGTACAGATGCGTCTCAGTCTGGACGCTCTGGATGCAAAACTGACTGTCTTTTGTGGCACTTGCAACACATCAGACAATTCCAACATCAAATCCAGAGCTAATCTTATCTCAGAATCAGAATCAGAATCAGAATCTCTTTATTTCACCAAGTATGTTACACATACAAGGAATTTGTCTTGGTGAGAGCAACACGTATGACAAGTAACAAAAAACACAGAACACAGTCTTAAACTAAAGGAAAATGACACTAAACAATAAATAGGGTAGGGGATAAATTAAAAAAGTAAAAAGTACTAAAGGTTCCACATATAAAACGTTATAATTGAGGAGGCCGTCTACTAATTTCACAATATCATGGTTAAACTTTGGTGACTAATCCATGGTTCATGTGCATTCTGAACCCTTCCTAGTTAGCTATTAAATTAGTTGCCAACTAATATGGCCATCAACTAAGTCAATAAGTCAATAAGTCAATGCACCCCTAGTTGGTATCATAAAAAAATATATATTATTTTTTATATTTCATATACTCCCATAAACCCTGGTACTTGTCACCACCACTGTAAAGTCTATAAGTTTCTCTACAAATGACCATTACACACCAAACCCACTCTGAATGCCTTTACATCTCCACCCCCAAATCAATCATGAATAATGAACAATAATGTAACAACTATAGAACTGATTCTAAATGTGTTTAGCCCCATCATATTCCCCTAATTCCTCTCAACTCAAATTTGAATTGCACACGAATTCTAAATTATAAAGCATTGATGAAAGACATATTAGAGATTATACAAGTTTAACTGAAGTGCATTATCAGGTACTGTACAGAAATAATGCTTACTACACACATATACTGTAAATAACATGCATTGACAGGTGAACAAGTTTAACGAATGAGGAAAAGGCTAATAAATAAAAAAATATTCCATTGTTATCCACAAATGCATTATTCATCCCAGGATGATGTATGCTATGGGAAATTCTCCACACACTCTCTGAGTAAATTAATACCACATTTACTCTCTGCTTTAGGGTTAACTGCACTTCAGCAAAATAAATGTCAATCAAAGTGAAGGTTGCCTCCTTTGACAAGCGGGAACAGTTTATTCAAATTGGAGGAGAGAATGAGAGAAAGAGAGACATAGAGAGAAACATAAAGAGAGCGAGAGAAAGAGATTGAATGCAGAATTAGATATTTATAAAAGCACAGATCCTTCTGCCATGCCTCCGTCGCGGCAGACAGTGCACTCAGACTCCGACTGATGACCTTTAACAAGAGGCTGTGCTCTCTCTCTCTCTCTCTCTCTCTCTCTCTCTTTATATTTCACTCTCAGTATGCCCCGCACCACAGCTATTCTCCATCATCTCCCTTTTCTCTCCTCCTAGCTCTCTCCACTTCAAGATTACATACAATTAAAGGTTATCTCTCTCTCTCTCTCTCTCTCTCTCTCTCTCTCTCTCTCTCTCTCTCTTACACTTTCTCTCTCTTTCTCAGCAAAGTAGGTCACTCTGAATGTCGAGTTGTGTGTGTGTGTGTGCGCATCTGAGAGTGTGTGTATGACACATTAGGTTGTCTCCAGTGACTGTGGCAACAGCCCCTAATTATCCACTCAGGTATTCCTACCATTGCACTCCCAGTGGCCAGTCTCCATATGGTCACTACACTACCAACTGGCACAGCACAACACTGCAGTTCCACAAGCCTGCGGAGAATTCACAATGCTGGCGGACGGACCACTCATTGAGGAACGGGTATGATGTAATATTAGTACATTTTCTCAACTTTGTTGAGTTACAGTTAAAAATGAAGAATGGGCTCTGTCCTGGAAGTTGTCATTGAGATATAAGTTCTGGCAGTGATGATTTATGGATAATGGGTAATATTAGGTCCCCAAAAATGCTAATGTTTGCAAATTTGCCCAAAGTGTACTATTTCTTAATTGTAAGCAGTGTTGCTTAAATGGTTGGAATGACAACGTTTTTTTTTTTTGGATGCTAATATGATGACTTTAGTTCTTAAATTATTAGGGATAGGGATGGGCGCTTTTTTTCATAACGTCAGACCATCTCAAACTATTATCGCAGATGGTTCTACATTTACGTAGCTTCAGTACTATCTCATCCTGCATTATTAATTATTTAAAACTGAAAAATTAACAAATGCAAATGTTGTTTGCTCACAGGATCACAGACTAAGTGAACATTGTTCACACCTTTAAACTCATCATTTGATAAATTTTAAACTGTCAGTCTGACAATTACAAATGTTACATCTAACTGAGGCTCTAATCACACATGTTTAGAGGACAAAGTCTCATATCTGAGAAAGTCATTTGAATGGTCTTAGGAGTGTTTATATAGGCACATCTTGCAGACTGGTTTATCCGATTATCGACAATCTATACATTCTTGTATGAAAGTAAAGAATATTTTATTTATTTATTAATATATATATATATATATATATATATATATATATATATATATATATATATATATATATATATTATATTGCCTCTCAATGCTTAACTGATTAAAATGAGATTTTTATAGATATTTTCAATATTTTTGGTGTTCTGTTTTTGTTACAGTTTCCTTAATTGAACAAAAAATGTAATTTAAGAAAAAATTGCATTGATTTTTAAATATCACTGTTTTGACTAGTTGTGTAATTGCATTTAAATGATGATGTAAGGTAAACTGAATGTATGGAGTATTACTTAACCTTCCACGGGTTACATCCCAGGTGGTGAACAAAGGGATGCTGACTTCATCTCGAACAGCCTGCAGGTTGTAATGCCTTTGTCCTTCCCCTGACCTCTACAGTAACGAGTCATACAGTAAGTGTTCCTTCAGTGGTCACTCAGGGGCCATAACACTTCATTTGGTAATAGTATCAGCTTGATCAGCAGTAGCATGCTAAGGTGCACTTGCGCATTGTGATTTCCATGAAATCAGTTTATTTACCATGTTTTAAGCTCATTCTGTACGTTTGCACAGATAAATGTGTATGTACATGCAGCCAGATATGACACTATAACCCCATCTCCAGAAGCTTAAGCTTCCATCATGCCAGCAAATCCTGCACATGAAAGGCATTTAAGTACTTAAAGCATCCAAAATCCAAAATTCACTTGAAGACAAATCTAAAAACAGTCCTAATGAACTTTGAACTTGTCTATTTTTTTATAGACAAGTATTTCTTATTACTGTATCCTTTAAGCAGGCTGTTTGTTTTACTGTACTTCATATAAATGTATAAAATATTATTGCTGTATGAAAATATTATCTCCTTTTTTGCAAATCTAGCAGTTGTCCTTTACATTGTGTCAAAATAAAATGACAAATGGACCAATAGAAATGATTTGGAATCAAATCTTTTTTACATCGACTTTCACTGACAGTTAAAAAGTTGTTTCCTTCTCCTGTAAAGTTGCCATTTTGAAAATACAAGGTTTCTGCGTGACAGCAAAGATACGGGACATTTTGTTGGATTAGCTACTGGGTCTAATCTCCACCTATTGTGCTACAGACTGTCAAAAGTAACAATGCTCCTCATCTGCTTGTAAGTAAAGATGCTCATGGTTTTGACATCACGTCACATATCACGTGTTTTTGCGTCTTCATTTCCACACAGGATCAGTATGTACTACTAACAAGGTCTGTCTAAAATGGAAAAGTTGATTTTCCAAGATATGTGGCCTTTACACCAAAAAAATGAGAGGAGAGGAAACTCATAAAGTCATAACAGTGTTTCAGCCATGTTTCCAAACCGAGTGTTACAGTGGTTAGCATTGTGCAAAACTGCATCGCTTGCACACACTCACACACACACACACATAGCACTCTCAGATATTCCCTTTGCATGCTCACACAGATGACCTCTGGAAGGTCGAGACAGCTTGAGGTCATCCCAGTCCAAACAAATAAGAACTGAGCCAGACCATTTCCCACAGAGGGAGAGAGAGAGAGAGAGAGAGAGAGAGAGAGAGAGAGAGAGAGAGAGAGAGAGAGAGAGAGAGAGAGAGAGAGAGAGAGAGAGAGAGAGAGGGAGAATGTATAATGAATAAGGAATACAGATGAAAGAACAGAGGGAGGAAATTATGCTAGAATGACAGAGAAGAGTAAGAGAGAAAAAGTGAAGAATGTGAGAGAATGTGTGTGAGAGAGAGAGAGAGAGAGAGAGAGAGAGAGAGAAAGAGAGAGAGAGAGAGAGAGAGATGTATAACGATTAAGGAATTCAGAGAAAGGGAAGACAGAAATGAAGAAGCTAGGGAGAGAGAGATAGATATAGAAAGAGAGAGAAAGAATGGGTGAGAGGGGAAAGAATAAGGCTGACAGAGATAGAGAGACATGGGAGAGAGATACATGGGGGAGAGAGAGAGAGAGAGAGAGAGAGAGAGAGAGAGAGAGAGAGAGAGAGAGAGAGAGAGAGAGAGAGAGCGAGAGAGAGAAAGAGCATAATAGAGACAGGGCAGAGAGAGAGAGTAGAAAAGGGATAGATAGAAGAGAAAAGTGTGTGTGTGAGAGAGAGAGAGAGAGAGAGAGAGAGAGAGAGAGAGAGAGAGAGATTGGAAGTAAGAGAAAAGAGAGTGAGGGAAAGAGAGAGAGAAAGGAGAGAGAGATGAGTGATGAAGACAGACAGAGATTTGGCAAAGGGAAGAGAGAGAGTGTGTGTAAGAGAGAGAGATTAAAAGAGTGTGGACAGAAGGGTTTCTCTGTGGCGGTGGTAAACGCTAGGCCCTGTGTTTGTGTCTCTAGCCATAACATCTATTAACCATGGCGTCTCTGATCTACACACAGTTTGGAGCAAACACACTGTTGTTGTGGCTTCCAGTGCATTGTTCTCCGCTGCCCCTGCTGGAGCCTTGCGGACAAACAGCGCTAACTGGAGGCTTTTTACACTAAAGCTCACCAGACAATAGCCTGGACACAGAAGCAAAGACGTGGAATTATCCAAATTACACAGAGGTTTGATCATGAAAGCACACGCAACCAAATCCTAAACAGATTCGAGCCAAGGGTGGCCGACCGACACACTCTGAAATTCCATAGAAGAACCACTTTTGGGTTCAATAAAGAACCATTTTCTGTAAAAGAGACGTGAGTGTGAACAAGGTTTAATAAGTTGGTGTGAAAGTTCTTTAGTAATTTCAAGGAAAAGGTTTTTCACATTTAAATCTCTTAGTTTGTATGGTTCTATAGTATGGTTCTGCAAGGGTATCACTCAAAGAACCTTTTGTAGCACTTTTAGTTTTAAGAGTAGGGCTAAAACACAACATTGTTTTTTTTTAAATGGCCCAGATCCCACAACAGGTTCACTATAACCTTTCCAAATCTAAGACACATGCATTGTGGCATAAGCTATCCCAGTAATGATCACACAGTTTACCCAACCCCGGCTCAAGCAAATTTTTGTAGTCAGAGAACACTGTAAAAAAAAAAAAAAAATAATAATAATACTATTAATTAATAAATAAATAAATAAATAAATAAATAATCTGTTTAAATTAAAGAAAAAAGGAAAAGGTAGTGGCAAGATGTTTTATTGTAAATTTAACACAGAACAGAATATATGTATATATGTAAGTCCCTCATTTTATATACAAAGTTTTTTATTTAAAAAAATCCATAAAAAGAAAATAAAACTTTTTTAAAAATTAAGAAGTCCAAATGTTTGTGGACACCCCCTTTAATGAATGCATTACTTTAAGTTGCACCCGTTGCTGACACAGATGTGCAATAGCACACACACACAGCTTGGCCGTTCCCTGTATCAAAGTACTGCCAATACAATAGGACTCTCTGCAGCAGATAAACATGAACCTATTGGCACCATGCCTAATGCCAGGAACAGACTAGTCATACTACTGTGATGCAATCTGCCTTTAAATACAGCCTCTGAAGGATGCAGCCCCTGAATTGGGACAGGGTACAGAAACGGTAAGAGTGTTATATTCTAGTATGGTTATGGTTAGGTTTAGGGTCTAGTATAAGGGTTTCGTGAAGTTTAGAGTAGAGATGGGCAGAGCAAGGCATCTGAAGCAGTAATGCAGTTGAATCCAAAATGATTCGATGCTTCGAAGAATAGCATTGGAAACACAGCTCTACTATTGTGACACAATCGGCCTTTAAATACAGCCTCTGAAGGATGCAGCCCCTGAATAGGGACACACTAAATGTGTCGCTGCTGTTTTCTCAATTCTTCTTCTAATACATGACAGGCTGGGTTGTGTGTATTTGGGGAAACGGTGCCACCAGTAGGAGGGAGCTCCTTGTGAATGGTAAAATATGCAATTTGTGCAAATTTTATGAAATTCTTGGGGTGCACTTTTAGAAGGTTTTCCTGCTAAAGTAAGAAAGTGCTGTTTTTCCTTTTTTTTATTAAACTACCTTCAGAGAAAGAAATTGAAGGGCAAGAGGGTGAAAGTAAAGAGATACTAGCTGCCACCAGGTTGATTTCCAATCAGTTGCTCAGAACCTTTCAATGAAAGAACAGAAGCTGAACACATTTTGTTGTTGATTTCCCTTTAAAATGATGTTGAATCTGATGACTCTCTAAGAAACAGAGCGAGAAAGAGACAAGGTGAGAGATATAGACAGAATAGATATGCCAGCGTTTGCATGTACCTTTCACTGCCTTTCAGATCCTAGGCTCTTTACATACCTTTTGGTCTAATTAAGAAATCTGAGAAAACAGTTCTGAGCTGAAAAATCAGACTACTGACCTTCTCAGGAGCACCAGCTGAACAGGGCAACTTGTCTGTCTGTCAGAGCGAGAGCGAGAGCACAAGAGAGAGAGAGAAAGAGAGAGAGAGAATGTTCCAGTATCCTGGCATCACACCGCAGCACAAGATTTCCCTCATAATTGGTTCCATTAAAAGGCCATCACTGCTCCACCCCTCATTTTTATTCCTGGCAAGGTTACGGCCATTGTTTACCCAACGCTGACTTAAATGTGGCCAGTCAAGCTTCTATTTATGTAGCACGCCAAAGCAACAGGACTCGAAATAAAAGAAAAACAAAACAATGCTATTTTGTAAGACTGATTGGCTCCAGTACCACTTTTTTTCAACTGTCTTGAACGCAGCATTATTGAGTCCTGATTGTTCTTAACATGAGCTCACCAGTGCCTCTATTTGTACCACTGGAACCGCCAATGCACTGGTTATCTCAAACAACAAGCCAGTTACCTTTGTCTCAAGTTGGTGCTTCATTCCATAAGTTTGGGATGAGTTGGGGAGTTGGGGATGAGTTCAGGTGGTGATCATCCAACATTCGGACCTCACTAAAGCTCGAAATCTAGTAGAAAGCCTCCCCTGCACAGTACAGGCAGTTCCTCCAACAAAACCTTGATATTGGTGTCCCAATACTGTTGTCCATATAGTGTAGTCCCAAAGGCAGTTCAAAGGCTCTGAGTGCAGTGGGAGCATAAGGAGCAAAGTAATGCCTTTTGTGACTAGATGCTAACAATAGTTAGCATATAGCTAAATTTAGCCACTTTCACAGGTGATGTTGGGTAGGACCGTCTAGCATTTCTCGCGAAGTCATTGAGCCCGACGTGACATTATGGTTCAATTAAATGACTGCTGAGTATCAATACAAGCAGTCTTTCTTTGAAGAAGACCAGAGTGTTTGGGTGGGCTAGGCTTATTTATCAAGAAACCAACTGGGAGAACTGGGAATTCGAATAAGACAAATTCTGAGAGTAAAGTCAGCACTGTACATAGGTGAGAGGTGAGTAATAATAATGATTTTAGGTAAAGTGTGGTTATAAAGGAAGGGGGGGAGGTGACAGCTACACAAGGCCACAATAACAATACCAGCAGAACAATCTACTCATAAATAATAATATGAAATACCAGTAAGGACTCACAGAGTCTAAGTCAGTTTCTCTCAGACATGCAAATGAATATTAGAAGGAATAATGGTCATAAAAAACAGTACATACGTCTCGATATCTGTCGTTAGTCTCGCCAGCAACCACTGAACTGCTGTTACTGCTAAAAGCAAGAAATATTAGTCTGTTTTAAATCTCGCAGTGTTTACTATTCATCAGGCTGTTATTAGAATATATGCATCATAGTCCCTGAGAGATTTATCTGCTTGTTAAATGCTGTGGCACGCAGCACAGCGAGGGGAATTCATTACAGCTATGGGCAATTTTCTCCAAAACAAAAAACAAACAAAACAAAAAAAAAAACAACATTTCATTTCGACAAGAAAAAAGCAAATTACAGCTGGCTTTGCATAAGACTGCTATTTATTTGCCTAAAAGCAACCATTTTAACCTCCCTCTCCCCTTTTCTCACGATCGCACCCATTCGCCCTCCGTTTGAACATCTGAAGGGAAAGAGACCATGCAGGTGAAACATGCCTGCTTGTTTACCGACACTGTATCCTTCCGGGCCATCTCTTGGTCTTCAAAGGCGTACACTTCACTTCCCTCAGCTGGCAGTTTGACGTCATAACTCTGTCCTGTAAACTGTCCTGCATCCTAAAGCCGTCACGTTTCCTTTCCCTTTCATGAGACCCATTATGTCAGAGTCCAATTAAGCACTAAGGTAAGGTAACTAAGCACAACTGAGAACGCCAGCACAGTCAAGACGCTGGTGTTTCTTACCACAGGCTTCCATCACTCTTAGGATTTGCTGGGTTTTGTTTCTGAGCCAGGTGGATCATTCTTCTGGGCTATTTGCACAGAGCAGGCATCGTTTTAGTGAGCCCAGCTGCTGGCTTACTGACTGTGTCATGGTGACAACCTAGCCAATAGGCTCATGTTCATCAGCATTAATTAACAGCACCTGCGAAAGCCAATTAGAACAGAGCTGGTTAACACTGGTTAACACTCCAAGGCCTATAATACACTAAGGTGTATTACTCAGTAACTACAGGGACTTCTGTACAAACTGGTGGGGCTATTCGGTTAAACAGATCTAAAACAGAGGATGCTGGCGTTTTAGCTGTGTCTGAACATGATATTTTTAGTATTTTAGTAGCATGGTAACGTTTCAGGCATGATACCAGGTTGAAGTCATCTGACGTCATTAACATAATCCAACCAGAAAGAGACTTTATTCAGTCATCATATAAATACAGCTCCGAAAAGAATTAGGGGCCCTCCTACATCATGAGTTTCTCTGGTTTTACTATCTATAGGCAATGTGTTTAGGGAAATTGACATTGGCATTTTATTTCATAAACCATGGACAGAATTTACAACTGCTTAATAATATCTGTTTAAATAATGCAAAGAAATAATTAATAATTGCTTATAATAATATAATAATTATCATGCAAAGAAGTTATTATTCAAATTTAAACAACACTGTACTAATATTCGAACTTTAAGTGCATTCAAAAATCACTATGGTGGAATAACCTTGACTGTCAATCACAGCTTTCATGTCTTGGCAGGTTCTCCACTAGTCTTTCATATTGCTGTTAAGTGACTTTATGCCATTCATGCAAATTCAGGTTCTGGACTATTTAAGAAAATTAAGTGAACTCTTTATTTTTTTTCCAGAGCTGTATATGTACAGACACAACTGCTCCTCTCTTAGCTTGCTTAATCCAGCACAATGACTGTCCCATCCATTTATCTCTTAAAAAGTTGTTGAAGCATTTTCTGTATTAAAGGTCAGTGTCCGAGTTAGTTCTCAAAGTTCTCAAACCTGCACTGAGCCAGTTTACCACACATTTGTGACAGCTAGCATTTTTACTTGCGATTAATCATAATAATCGCAGAATACTGTTGTGATTGACATGATCAAATTTTGTAATTGATTGACACCTCTTATATAACAGCCGTATATAACGCAATAACACAAGTAGTTACAATGTTATAGTAGTGTGCCCTTATTGTTATGTTGCTATTCTTTTTGCCAGTGACCTTGGCCTTATACAGCATATTCCAAGGTATAAGGAGAACAGCTGTGTGTGTGTGTGTGTGTGTGTGCATTTTTTTTTAAGTGTGATGTTATAGATGGTCGTGACAACAGGAGCTGTGTGAGAAATAAAGCTGAACTCTTTAATAGAAGAGTGGAAAGCCTTGTCCAAGGACGGGTACGTGCAGTCTGCCTGTACTTTGTGCAAGATCGGCGTTGAAAGTTTAAAAGTTCACAATGCTGCAGTGAGGTCATCATGGCCATCAAAGTGCGAACAAGCAGTAAAGCGCGAGCGGGAAACAGAGAGAGCGGGCGAGAGCGAGGGAGAGAGAGCTAGTCTGCGGCTGCTTCGTTAATCTAAGTGACTGTTTTGCTGCCGTTCCTGCCTCCTGGAAACCGCCGCTCCAGATTTATCCTCCTAACTTCATAATCAAGTATTTGTTTATAGTTTAGACATAAAAAACAATCGCGATAATAACACGTGATGGATAGCCCTGCATGCTGATATTTATTTGGCCCATAAAAAGTCGGGGGGAAAGTCATCGGGCGTCGTTGACGGCCCTGAGTGCTGGAAGGTCATTGACTTGAGGCCTGGAGAAACATATGCCTCCTACTGATCTCGTATCAGTCAGCGTTTATTGAGGCAGGCGAGGGAGGCACGCTCCGTCCTGACAGCGGATCGGTCCGGGCAGCTTTGAATCTCTGATGAACCCGTCACGCCCGCAGTCTTGTTAAAATTTTAATAAACACCTCGCAGACCCATCGCCTCCGAGTGAGTTATGCCGCCCGGCTAGCGGAATGGCGCAATCATGTTTGACGGTGCGCAGTGCAAACCTTTCAATCCAAGTAAAGTATTATTTCCATCCGCGTTAACTACCGCCTTCATCCCACTTATGCCAGCCTGGATTTATTAAACAGAGTATATTATTGGATCCGCTTTAATAGCCAACCCTCCCCTCCGTCTCATAAACACGGCGGCGTTATGCACAGGGTGATATTGTTCACTCGCTCGCATGTCCTCCAAGTCTTAGTGTTTATGCAGGAGAACAGAGAGCAGGGCATGCATGGCCTATCTGACTGACACTGCTATTCTTCATCTTGCGCATTATACCGAGGCGCAGATAATGTTAATATATGCGATGATAGCAGTTAAACTGAACATGATTTTCTGTGGAGCTTTTAAATAATGCATTTGTTATTCTGGTTTAGAATAAATGTGGCTTTCAAGACTTCAGTCTCCATTACCATGAATGCTGAGGCCTTGTTTAATATACAGATAAATGCTCTCAGTGTTAAAGAATTTCAAAGATTTAAGATGAGGATACAGAAATGCAGAGAACTACAAAATTAAATAAAGCAAATCTCATAACAAAGCAATGTCTCCAAAACAGTAACTTTTAGAAAAATGAAGAAGAATGACATGTAACTTCTGTATTTTTGAGCAATACTAATGTTAAGAACAGGGGCTTTGCAAATGATGTAAAAACAAAAATGCAAAAAGATACATTTTATATAATTACAGAGACTCATTAGTCGATCCAGGTACTTTATTGTGCATTAGGGATATCCCAATCTGATCCAGTGGATTGGGATCAGGACTGATTCAACCATATTTAATGAATAGGGAATAGACTACTGTAATCCGAATCCAGTTCTGAGTCTAGTCTTTGTTTAAACCACAGTGTTCAGATCGCCATCAGGTGTCCTCAAGGCACCATAATTCCTCGCCAGCAGCAGTGCGGACATTCTCAGAAGGTAAATAAAAGAGTTGAGAGTCTGTATTTTACAGTGGAACATGAAACTACCTTGAAAAAGCTCTGTTTTACCAGCGGGAGAACCGCATGGCTTTCTTTGTTTGTTGCTGTTTGCCCTCAATGCTAGGAGGGCAAGTATTTCATGCCTTCTCTAATACATGCAAAGCCAGCCACCACCCATTTAAAAACTGCGGCATGTGGCATTGCCGAGCAGACGACAAAGCACCAGGTACCCACTCTACCACACCAGCTAACAGACGTCTGTGCCGGCCAACATTGCTTAAGAGTGATGAGAGGAGAGAGTGCCATCTACCTGGAGAGAGCACAGCCAATTGTGCCATGGCCCATAGAGTACCACTGTTATGCCGCTGAGACACTCTCAATGTGTGAGAAGTCCATTCTCACGACACCTTCACTACAGTGGCTCTAGAACATTCCACGAAGTTAGCGGTTTCCAAGATGCTACCACCCTTCGCCCAGTACCCTTTATCATGCTCTTTTGGACATCAGTCAAATCGCATCCTTTGCCTATGACGATCGGTTTGTGCTCTGCTACAGTGGACTGGTGTGCTCGCTTATTTATACATGCAGCAAATCCTGTCACGTGCCATTTGTGACGCCCCAGGCCATGTTCATTCCAAACCAGGGGTGGTAATATTCTGATGTGACTGTGACATTGGGCAAAGGGTGGTAGCATCTCGGAAACCTTTAACTTTGTGGGATTCTCTTTACATATTACTACTATGAAGAGGTTTTAGGCACCCCAGCACATTTTTAAAAGCATATATCTCAACAATACAGTTGAGATTTTCCTCGTAAAAAATTTAACAGATGCAAGTAAAACATAAATGTAGTAAAAAATTAACAAGATTTGTAGATCTTGTGAGCTAGTTTGAAGAAGTTTGGTTCCTGGTTTCTCCTGGACACCCCCAGTCCATCACCAGCCCACCTGATTTAACACTCATTTAACATGATTTCCCAAACCAGGTGCTAAATGATAACTGTAATTAATACTGGACTACCCTGAGGAGAACTTCAGAGATGATTCAATGAATGTCATTGTAATGTAATGTCATTTTTTTTTGTATGAACGTTATTTGTATTTATTGTAATATTTTTATAGTGTTACATAGTGTTTTACAGAGGAAATAAACACTTACTGCCCAGAAAAGAAGCTTTTTCATGCAGCTTATCACAGGTACTGTAAAATATATTATACATTATGTATTTACATTTATATTTTTCATATTTAAAAATGTTGTAATGCAATATTCCTCAAGGTGAATTGATTATTTTATATTATATATGTACACACACAAACACACTCATAGGCACTAAATGTGTCAGCGGTAACAACCCAGTCTTCTTAGGTCAAGCCTTCTCCCTCCTCTGACTAATTCATAATGTGCTTTACTCTAAGGTATTGCACAATCTCATTATCATTAGAATTTTGCATATTTAACTACAGTTTTTAATTAGACGGTATTTTATTATTCATGCCCATAATTTGAGGCGAGCGCTGGCTGGGAAAATACTCCATAAAGAAAGAAGCAGATCAGAGGTGGTGAGAAAAGAGGAGCGAGAAAGAAAGGAGTCATACCCAGAAATGGAAAATATCAGTTTGTAGTGTTTAAGTGGCAAACGCTGAGACACCCCTCAGCTAAAGGCTCTTTTAATTTAGCTAATAGCGATCATGTTGTGTACCTTTTTGCATCTGCTAAATCCCTAGCACTGGGAGTTGTCTGGTGAACAGCTAATCTGTGAGCGGTGTGTGTGTGTGTGTATGTGTGTGAATATGCATGTGTTTGGCTCGTGTGTAAAGCATGTGTGTGCTGGGGCTATGGCTCCTTGATGTATTATTAAAATTGGAAATGCACTCCTGGGATGGCATCTAGTTATATGCTTTCATTTACTGAATAAACCAAGCGTTGTTTTCATCTTCACATGTGATTGTTAATGGTGCGGCTGATGAGAGGGGAGGGTGCATGTGGTTGTGTGTGGTTGTGTGTGCATAAGTGTGTGTGTGTGTGTGTGCGCGCACACATTAGTGTTGTCGTTCGCTTTTTATCAGTCCAGCTCTTTCATTATGCACACCGAATAGCCAAGCTGCTGATTTTCTTTTAGGTTTTCAATTAGTCATTTGACTGAGCACATCTGTCCCTGGCTTACTCCCAGATTCCGGACCGATCTGGTCACATGACCCACTAACGAATATTGAGAATGTTAAAGAGACAGAGAGAGAGAGAGAGAGATAAAGAGAGGGGGAGAGAGGAACCGAGAGAGAGAGAGAGAGAGAGAGAGAGAGAGAGAGAGAGAGAGAGAGAGAGAGGAAAACTATATCAGCAATGTGGCTAATTATAAAAAATCTGTATCTACTTGTGATATAAAAATGTGCTGTAACCTGTGCTGTAGTCAATCTACTGTTAACCACAGATTCATCTCTATGTGAACTGAGCAACAACTGGATCTGGAACAATGGTACTCCATAAAGATCTTTTGGGATGAGCTGAGGAGTAGAAGTCTACTCCAACAAAAGCAGGATCAGCTCTTTTTCAATACCCTTGATTTCAGAGGAAACAATGAATGAGCAGGTGTCCCAATACTTTTGCCCATATAGTGTATCTGTTTGGGTTGTTTGTGTTAGTAAAATGTCCTATTCCTGTTAAAGTAGAGGTTTCCTGGCTACATTAACAGACTCTCTGAATATAGGATAGGCATCTGGCTTTTAAAACTATGGCCAATCTATTAACTCTTAGTTTATGGGCATATAGCACAATTAACCCCCTGAAAAATAGGCCTCTTTAACCCCATTATTATTATTATTATTATTATTATTATTAGTGCATTCACTGTTCAAAGCTGGAAGGTATTGGAATAGAAGAAATGAGACAAAAATATTAGCATTGTATTCAGGTTACAGGTTATTATTTACATTTAAGAAAGGACTTTTAAATAATAATCCATTCAATAACAAAATACAGTTTCTAAAAATAAACTATTGATGCTTGCATATTCCCTTTTTTTAAATTAAGTTCATGGCATATAAAAAATGCTCACTATACAAACTATTTACTAAGTTAACAATAGCTTGGCAAAAAAATATTTATTTGGAAACACTACTTTCTGCCAAGGCATGATAAATCACGGTGCAGATCAGTTATTTATCTCAGTGTTACTGATCTCTACTAAAGAATGAGTAGACTGATAAATCACTGTGCTGATCAGTTATTTGTCTCAGTGTTAAAAAGGATAAAAGGATAAAGGTGCACGTATTCGTCACTGTACAGTGTGGACTGTACAGCGAAATGTGTCCTCCGCATTTAACCCATCTGGTAGTGAACACACACTCACACACGTGTTAGGGGCAGTGAGTACACACACACACCCAGAGCGGTGGGCAGCCAACTCCAGCGCCCGGGGAGCAGAGAGGGTTAAGGGCCTTGCTCAAGGGCCCAACAGTGGCAGCTTGCCGAGCCCGGGAATCGAACCCACAACCCTGTTATCGATATCCCGGCGCTCTAACCGCTGAGCCACACTGCCACATAGTGTTACTGAGCTCTACTAAAGCCTGAGTAGACTGATAAATCACTGCACCGATCAGTTATTTATCTCAGTGTTTGTGAACTCTGTTGACTAATAAATCGTTGTTGATCAGTCATTTATGTTTATGTATTTATGTATAGATATTTTACACACCATTAACAGAAGAATTAAACCACATCCTTAAGATGTGATGGTCTGATCTGTAGGATCTGAAGGCTAGAATCACACTCTAGCCTTCACCTTCACAATGTTCAGTACATGAAGACCTAAATTTAGCTACTAAATGGTCATTTATGTTTTATTACACATATGTACTAGGACATTAATAAATTGTGGATTAAAATAGGATAAACATGTCTTGGCCAACACTCTTCAATATATGGCTCAATAATGGACCATTTTACAGGTAATACTTTCCTAACCCATTGTAGTGGGTTAGGATTATGTATGTAGAGCATAATTGAAATATCAGATATAATCTTCAGTGTAAATGTGTAGGCCTGCATGTTTAAAGCAAGGCCTATCATTCCCCCTTTCATCCACTTCAGTGCATCAAGCATTTTTATTGTTCTTTTATTTTCATTTTAAGTCATGCATTATTAAGGCCAAATTTGCTCAATTTGTGCAAACAGCTTCAAGCAACACATGCAGCCTCGAATACATTTTCAGCATTAATGGAGAGGAAATGCAGTGGTTCAGAGCCTGTTTTTAAAAAGCAACAATGCTGTAGCGAAAGCTTCCTGGGTTTTGTCCTGTGGAGAACAATCAGCCGCACATGAACCTGCATACCTTTACAACATTAGTGATATGATGCATGTGTTTACATCTCCCAAACTAGATGCAACTGGGTAGGTATGGCCTATGTGGTTCCACAGTTCTGCCGTTGGTTAAGTGATAGTCTGTGAAGTGAGCTTGGAGGAGATTGTTCTGGGATGTCGGACCTCACTGCTGAGCCTTCTGGAGGTGATGACCCCTGTGATGTTCTTGCAAAGTAGTGGGGGATTAGAATATGGGTGAAGGGAATGGGCCGGCCCTATGTATAACCCCAATTATTGGGTGCTGGATTTCAGTCATCTTATCCTGTGTACTGGAATTTCACTCGACCAGTTCTGAGCCCAGCCTTGGAGTAATGCCAACTTTTGAATTATTGATTATTGATAGTATTCAATTACAGTTCAATAGTGGAACACTTTGCATTAATTCAGATATCTTCAATTTTTATCTAAATTCTTTACTTACTCAACACTATAATGCAGGAGGGCATAACTCAGTCAATTACCTGGCAAAGTGGGCGTGTTTCAGTAGAGCAACTTTCCAACTTTGCTGGAGACTGCCCCCCTCCCCAGGACTGGAGTTGTGCACCCCTATAATGCTATAACGCAACAATACAATATACAATAAATGTGCAAAAGAGTCAAACTCAACATTAATGACAGTGCTGATGGTTTGATCTGGGAACTAACCCATTCCTACGTGGCAGTTTCAGTTTGATCCATCTACACCGCTGGCATCCTCTGCGCAACATATGTTTTTAAAAGCTCAGCAAGAAGCTTCCACAAAGGCAATTACTATTATTAGAGAAACAATGGCACAGAGGCTTGTACTGCCCTAAGTAGAAAACAGCGAAGCACTACGTCACTTTCGAACAAGCTTTCTCCATTTTGTCTAAGTCAGCGATTTCCTGACACGGCCGCGCTGTCCAATAGCTCAATGGCATTAGCTAGAGCTGCAGGCTCAAGGGAGGAAGAGCTAGCGAACTGGCAGCCAAGCTTTGATTATTGAAGTTCAGCAAGGGTCTGCTAAGTAGCGATGATTCTGCCTGATCTGAAGGGCCCTCCCGCGGGAGGTTAATAAAACATTTTACTCATTGTGGAAAGTAATGACCAACAATGTAAACTTGTGACTCGACAACAGATGTTGGCTTGCTTAGTGGAAACAAGGTGCTGTAAAATTAATTTGGTCTGAATAATTTACTGCATGCATTACGTGCTCGAGGAAGTAGACGAGGATGATTGGTGGGTAACAACAACAATGAGAGAAGGAGAGAGAGAGGGGGAGAGAGAGGGCGAGAGAAAGAGAGTGAGAGAGGGGCTGCATTTAGCCGAAGCAGATGAGGTCTATGGAGGAAAACGAGCCAAAAAGAGTGATCAAATATGCTCTAAAAATCTAACACGAATCACACGAACGCCGACATGGCTTCTGTGATTTATATTTAATTAGTTTTTATTATTTAGCATTGTCACTTCAAAGACTCGCTGCAGAAAACTTGCTGGAGATGTTTTCCAAATGAAATTTAATTCAATGAATAACTGAGGAACATCCAGAAGCCAAAGCATTTGTTGTTGTTTTCTCTTTTCTTTTTTTTTTTTTTCTTCTTTTTTTTTTTTTTTTTTTTGGGGGGGGGGGGGGGGGGTAAGTTTGGAAATGTGGTACATTTTGTATGTTTCCTAAGATCACAGAACAGCAAATACAGAAAGCAGTGCATGGAAATCAGTGGAAATCATGGCTAGAGAAGAGTTTGCAGAGAAAGGCAAAAAGTGAAAAGAGAGGAAGAGGGGCAAAGAGACCACTGCAAGCATAACAGGGGGAAATCAAGCTTGCAGAAAATTTATGAAAATCCTTCACATATGATGCAAGTTTCCTTTAATACCTGTTTTATGGGATGTATATATATATATATATATATATATATATATATATATATATATATATATATATATACACAAAGCATGTAAACTGTCGGTTCATTGGAGCTATGGTTACATGCATATTTGACTGTCTGTATAACTGACCTGCTGAATGGCAGGCTTATCACTGTTAGAAGTATAAAAGTAGAAGTTACTTGAATATCTTTTGAAGGTTTGGAAACTGTGGAGGAACCTGTTTTCAGGAATCTTTAAGAATTCTTTGTCCTTGAGGGTTCCTCAAAGCACCTTAAGAAATTTCCCAACAGTTTCAAATTAAAGAAGCCCTAAAAGTTCCATGAGGATCTTATACATTTAACAGTGTATACAGTCGTTATTCTTGAGAGTTTTCACACACACACACACACACACACACACAGCTTTATTTTTACAGAGTATTTTTAATTCTAATATGTCCATTCAGTTGTCTATGGCATTGCAACAACCAGGATGATGGATCAGCTGTGTCCCAGCAGTGTCAGCCCCTCGGTATCGCGCCCTTCCCCGGGGCGATGCCGAGCCGCTGCCCACAGGCTCACAGAAGGACTTTTGTTGTGTTTCCGTTCTGGTTCTGATTCATGGACTCGGTTCTTGTTCATATGCGTTCATGTATGTTCGGTTCAGTGTTTTGTTCATGTTAAAGTGTTTTGATTCAGGTTAATCATGTCTAGCTCTACTACCCACGTTCACGCAGCAGTGTCAGGTTTTGCCGGCCTTGTCGTTTTGGTTCTGCAGCTGGTCCCCCAGCTCTCGTTTTCCCTTCTCTTAGTAGACTCAGCACCAGGTGAGCGCAGCTTTAGTTCTCCCCTGTTCTTCCCAGGCCCTGCCTGCTGGTTTTTGTTGGTTTTCCCTTCCCCGTTCCTGCCCTTCGTTCAAGCTCAGCTCCCAGAGTCCCCCCAGTCTCAGGTGTGTTTTATGTTGGCCCTTTGATTTGTCACGTTTGGGTTTAGTTTGTCTTTGTGCCCTGTAGTTGCTGCCATTTTGTCTCTCTTGCCCTCTTTTCTTTATCTAGTTCTGTCAATAAATTCCTTGCATTGGACCCATCTCTGCGAGTGTTCATCCCTCTGTATCTGGCCTAACCTGTCATGACAAGCAGCTACAACCTTCACAAGCATCTCAATTTAAGTTAACAGACGTCCAAGTGCATGCAAAGTCAACGTACATTTTAGTGATGTCAAAAAAACCCCAACTTACCCTACATGTCCAAATGTTTGCAGACACCCTTTTAAATGAATGCATTCAGCTTCATGCTTTAAGTTGACACAGCTTGTCTAGTCCCTGTAGTCCCAGCTTGTCTAGAAGTATTGTCAATAGAATGGGACTCACTGTAGCAGATAAACATGAACCAATTGGCACCATGCCTAATGCTAGGTGTGGACCACAGGGGTATAAAGCCCCCCAGAATTGAGCTGTGGAGCAGTGGAACTATGTTCTCTGGAATGATGGTTGGTGCTCCATCCAATACTTTTGGGATGAGTTGGGGAGTTGGGAATGAGGTGGGGTGGTGATCATCCAACATCCTGACCTCCCTCACGCTCTTGTCACTGAATGTAATCAAGTCCTCACAGCAGTGCTGCCTCCAAAATCTAGTAGAAAGCCATCTTCCCTGGACAGTAGAGACAGTTAATCCAACAAAAGCAGGATTAACCCTTTTTTTGAAAAAAAAAAACAGTTGATTTCGGAAGAAGTGATGAATGAGCAGGTGTCCCAGTACTTTTACAGTAGTGTACTAAATATACAGAAACAAGAAGTCTGTGGGGCTTGATCCTATGTACATATCTGCAAATGGCTGAGAGCCAGTCAAGTTATGCATAAAACCTCACAATTTCCATGCAAAAAAATAAATAAATACAAGAAAAAAAAAAGTTGGGTATGGGCCCTTTAAAGATTAAAGGGTAAATTGTACAGTACATGCATTTAGATGCTCAAACAAAGTTCTTCACTGTTGTCCTACACGTTTTGTATCCAGCTCGTTTTTTCCTAAGGGGCTGGCTATATTTAGAGCATGTTGGAAAAAAGCTCAAAAAAAAAAAAAAAAAGAAAGAAAGCAAACACCCAACATGACAAATAGCACCTGACCTTTACAACACATGTACACCCCTACACCGACCCTGTATTGTGTTTTGCTAGCACAATGACATGGCTTCCCTGCGTGTGTGACGTCAGTGCTGTTCTCAGGTCAGCAAGCTCAGCAGGGTCCTGGCACACTTCAAGCCTGAACCACCGTTTAGCCTGGATATCCTTCTGTCCTCCTCTCTCACCTCTCCACAACACACACACACACACCCGAAACAGCACGTAGCGACACGGACGCGCGCTGGAAAAATAACACCGTGAGCCCAAGTGATATAAACACATTTCCTCTCACAGGCCCAGGAGTCACACCTCCTCAGAGGGGCCGGCATGTGTGTTATTGGTTCGTTTCTGAAGGTGGGGGGGTGGAGGGGGGGTTGTTGTTAGTCAGAGATATTGCTGGTGGTGCTAAAGGTTTTGTGTGTGTGTTGTGTGTGTGTGTGTGTGTGTGTGTGTGTGTGTGTGTGTGTGTTTGAGATGTCAGGGTTGTTAGCAGTATAAAGGATGCCTTTGTTTTGTGTTGTGACCTGGAGAAAAGCTCAAGCAAGTGTGAAGTGTGGAGTACAGGAAGAGGAATCATTCCTTAACCTACACGCATGATGGATTGAGACAATGGCACATCCTGAGGGAAGAAGCACTATGACATTGTGTGTGTGTGTGTGTGTGTGGTATGGGTATTGTAGGCATGCACTTAGTATGGCTTGTAATCAGGCAAGAATATAAAAGTACAGTACATAAACAGAACAGTATATAAGCCTGGTCATGCTTGTCAAAAACTATAAATCCCATAATGCAGTGCTTCTACAGTGGATAAATACACATGACAATAGCCACGTTTACATGCAGCCTGTTAATGCAGTAGTAATCCGACTCATAGCTCGACTGGAATAGAATGCGTCCATGTATGCACCTCAATCCGAACAGAGTAGTCCGATTGAGACTATTCCGAATATAATTTCTGTGAATAGTCCTTTAAATAATCCATTAAACAGAAGAATAATAGCCATGTCACACCTGGATCTGATCACATTCCCAAAGTTTCACTGCGTTCTCTGCATGTCCAAGGCAGTCTGGGACGGTACGTGTCCACTGCATGCAGAATGGAATTCTCCGTCGTCAAGTGGTGAAGGGCTAACGAAGGAAGAGGACAGACAATTCCTCACCACGATTAGTGGACACTGTTATGGTATTGGTTTTACAGGGGGCGGGATCATTTTTCATCAGTCAAGATCATTTTGCTTCCACTCAACATTTATTACATTTACGGCATTTAGCTAACGCTCTTATCTACAGCGACTTACAAAGTTACTCTGATTACAGAGTAATGTAATAATATGGTAATAATATAATAATAAGGCCCACCTCTTATTACAGAGGTAGGCCAATGTAGTGTTAGGAGTCTTGCCCAAGGACTCTTATTAGTGTAGTGCAGCATAGTCAGACCGGGAATCGAACCCCAGTCTCCCATATGGTGTGTTGGCTCACTGACAGGTAGTGGTGTTATCTGTTGCACCACACCAATCTTCCACTCCTTCACTGGTATAGCTGGAAGTTTGCAGTGGGTGTTCAGCAGTGGGAGCGTATAGCTGAAGTGCCTTGGAATGTTGCAGGACATGGCCTCTTCCTCTCGCCCTTTCTTTAATAGTGGAGTGTGAAGTATGTTTTTCAGAGTCCGCTTTTATTTTAACGCAACTAAAAAACTAAAGAACACACCACCTGAAAACTCAGGTGACACACTGCTGCTTCTCTTACTCTGACAGACTTACCCGATGCTCGTTGTCATGGGAACGTGTACTGTTACAGTTGTACACACCCATACAGAATACATACCACAAGGCATATATTTATGTATTTCATGACACCCAAAAGTAACTACAGTCACTTGAAGGTAATGATGAATGTCATTCCAATGCTAAAATGTCAGTGTTGTCTTCTGACCTTACAAGTCTTTTTGACCTGGGGGGGGGGGTGTATCCTAATTCAAGCGGGTATTTATTTATTTATTTATATTCAGTTATTCCTTTTTTTTGTATCATGTCTGTATGCTTCCTCAAATGTGAGGCCCACAGCAATAGCCTCCCATGTCTGGCTCCACTCTCCACTTCTGGCTGCTCTGCTCAGTGCTAGTCAAGGCAAATTTGAATACTACAGCAAAATAAGGGCAGTCAGTTGTACTGGAATTGTGGACTGCCAAATCCAAATGTTCAAACGAAGGCTCTTTTTGTTTTAGCATGACATTGTCTCTGTGCTGTCTGGAGTGCGGTGTGGAAGAACTTGACTGACCTGCTCACAACTCTGACCTCATCCCCATCCATCCCATTTGGGGTGAAGGACTGGAACTGAAACTCAAGCCAGGCCTTATCACACAACAACAATGCCCAACCTCACGAAAGCTCCCATGGTTAAATGAAAGCAAATCATTGCAGCCATGTTCCAAAACCTAGTTGAAAGCTTTCCCAGAGACATGTAGGCTCTTATAGCAGAAAATGGGTATCCAACTACATGTTTTGTTTAGGGTTTTTTTTTTTAAACTGAGATGTTCAATAAGCTCATATAGATGCAATGTTTGTCCTCATATTTTTGGCTATTTATTTTGTAGAAATCAGCCAGTCTATCTATAACAGACTGCATTACAGAACCTCTCTATAATAACAGCTTGCCAAACAGATACTTCGGACACCATGTCCGTCTGCCAGAAGAGCATTTTTTTTAAACAGGCCATCAGGATTGTGATGTTGTAGAACCGAGGGCCTTAAATCCTCAGTGTTCAGAGTCATCCTCCCTATTCCATGCTCGGCTTAAAGCACACCGCAGTTCACAATTCAGTTAACTCAATTGTGGCTTACCACAACTATTAAATGCACACATCTCCAGTAGTTCTTCACATACAAACATACTTACTCAAGTGGGGCCTGCCAACGCACTGGATCCTCACTGACAGTCGCATTCCAACAAACTTCTTGCTTCCATTTTGACAAAGAGACTGAAAATAAAAGTACAGAAGTTGAAATATTCACATTCACTCATTTGCTTTATTCTGGTTAGGGCTGCAGTGGGTTCTACCACATATTTCCATTCAGTCAATCAGAGTAGAAGAATCATATCTTTTCGTAATACACTGACAAAGCTACAATAGTCCATGCTATGTTTGTCCAGAACACAGTACAGAACTGTGTTGTTAAGGTCACTGAAGTTTACATTAAAAGGGTCTTAGCACCAAAGAGTAAAACTTTCAGTAATATATAGAATCCTGTTTCTGATTAGACAGTAGAGGAAAACCCTATTTCAATCATTTCTCCCCACTTTTCTCATTCTGTTGGGTTGGTGTTTAGTGTAGCTGTGTAGCAGGTTGGGAGTACATCATTCAGTGATGCTCTCTAGAATATTTGGATTATGACCAAATAGCTCTCAGATAGGACTTTTATAAATTACACTAAGAATTAACTTATATACAGTTATGGTTCCAATTGGGTTCCCGGATCCTCATTTAGCAACTTTTTTTTTTCAGGTGAGCCAATCAGGAAGCAGATACACAAGTCAACCAGCCGGTTGACTCGCCCAGTTAGGGAAATTCTAGGCATGAACTAACAAGCATTGCAATACAATAAAACTAGAATGTAATCAAGCTTACTGTGCTAAATAAAACATGGAAAATATGCCCTTCCTTTAATTACAGCCTCATATGTAGCTATAGCAGTGTACAGTGTTGTAAATATTATATCTTATGTAAATAGTAAAAGGCTGGTTATATTATCTGGTACAGTTTTTATGCTGAGCTAACATTCATGTCCAATTTTGCATGTTTCTGTCATTCAACAACAATCGAATTAGGGGTATAAAACATGACATTTAATGAGTTGTTTTTTCTTATATCACCTTTCTTTTTAGCTTGAAGAGCCACATTCACACCAGCACTTCTGTTATTTCTCAGCCTTTAGATTCAGTTTTTAATAATTACCTTTTATGGCATTGTCACACGGTGCATATAATTAGCATTACACATATACTCTATTCAATCAGGGGAACAAGATCAAACAGCCGAAGATGGGTTTGGCAAGTATTTATTACAACAATTTGGTCACAAAAATGGTTGACTTTACAGTGTTAAAGAGTTAAGCTGTGTTTTATCAAATTTCAATCTTAGTATTTATTATATTAACTTTGCTGGGTGTTGAAAACATTGCTGTGGCCAAAATGCAAAAACAGAGGAGCACCACGTTCCACGGCAGTGCGTAAAGGGTTCCACTCCTGTAACAAGCTAAAGAACCTTTTTTTTTTTTTGGTACTCTATTGTCCTCTTTTATTAAGAAACAACAAACCCATAAAATAGGAGTGCATAAAACAGCACAAATGTCATAAGTGGCCCTCCAGGGAAAATGAAGGATATCGCCCCCTAAAATAAGAATAATTTAAAAGCAAAGAGCCATCTTTAGTCGCACTCAGGAGAGTGATTGTGGTTCCCAAATGTCCTCCGCTAATACACCACTTCCCTTTTCTCTTCTTAACACTTTCTCAGCTCCAAAAACGCTCAGGAGTGAAATAAATTAGTTGCAGAGCCTCAGTGGAGTAACTTATAGGATTATTACTTTCCTTCAAGCTGAAACAGTTTCATGCAGTCTTTATTCTCCCTTGGATGGTGTTACAAAGAGTGTGTGTGTGTGCATGTCCATGTGTGAGAGAACGAATGAGTGTGGCAGAACATGGCTTTGGCTGTCCTGTTAAGCCACTCTGTTTGGTCTCTCTGATGCAGAGCAGCTTGTTTGGGTGTACTTAGCAGCTTGTCACAGCTGTAGCCCCTCTAAATGTAACAGGAGACCCCTTCATCCATCAAAAAGAGCTTTTTTTCTTTCTTTCTTTCTTTTTCTCCTTCTTCTCCTTCTTGTCGTCCTCCCCATTTTTTTTTTTTTTTGTTCAAGGGCCTCCATCGAGAAAGTGTCAACAAACAGTCACAGGGTCGTGGCAGAGGGTAACAGTCCGACACTTCATAGACCTTCATGCATTTTCTTTTTTTTTCCTTTCTTGTCTGTTTTCCTTCCACTACCCCCCCCCCCCCCCCCCCCACACACACACACACACATACATACTCACTTTCTCTCGCTCTCTTGTTCTCCCTCTCCTGAGTGTAAAAAACACACCATACCATAAAGCATTCGCACACATATGCTTTGGATTTCGAACTGCCCTCACTTCATATTTCGGCCACATTTATCTTTTGAAACACACGGGCTCAGAATGTAACTACATGCAGTCAAGATTCGAGGGGTATGTGGCAGACAGCAGGATTCAAGTGTTCATCCATTTGTTCTAGACAAAGCTGGGGTGGTACAGATTTATCAAATTCACCTTCTACAATATAGCTCTACAAGTGGAAAAACTGAATCCTTTGCTGTAAAGTTCTGTCAATTTGAATGGATGCCCTGTATTTTTTGCTTGATTTGACTCCACCTAGTCCTTTAAAGTTCATCCATTATTCATCTTATTTTCCACTTTGTCATAGGGTGCAAAGCAGGAATACTCCTGTTTACACCTATATCTGGATCTACTTTGACTGGATTCTGTTTTCACTTGTCATTAAAATGCATCTCCAGTCATCTCCAGATCTGACTGTACTGTCCTGCATATACCACACCAGTGATTACATCATTTCTGTTTTACTAACTGAAAACAACAGTTTCTCCTCAAACTACAACACAGTGAAACAATAGTTGGTCCTTCCTGTAACAGCTATATAAAAAAAAGTCATAGTTCAAAATATGATTACAGAAAACACATTCGGTTTACACTTGTAGTCAATGTGGACGAGATCATGCGAGATCCGAGTGTTCAAATTAAACTTAACTTAATTTAAACACTATCCTTTTGTAATTCTAAACTAGCCTCTGCTAAATTAGCTTGGATTTGATGTCTTTTTCCTTTTTTTGCCTTATTTATAATAAAGTGCAGACCTGTAAATGGACCCTTGCAGCCCAAAATGATAAAGTCTGTGTTGCGTTTACGTTGCTTTGTGCCCCGCTGCTCCTCAGTTTATTCCTAATAACTAATCATCTTGGAATTCTGAGCTTAGCTTCAAACTCCAGCATCCACTGTAGCAGGACAGCAGCTAAGAGGTAAGCCTTCTGCTAAAACAAGCCTGCTAAATCAGTTAAAACAAGAAACGGCCTCGCCCGTGACCATAAATACGCTCTGTCAACTTCAAACAGAGTGGGCCTCACTTAAATATTTGCAGAACAAGGTAATTTATGCATAAAGTGACTTTCGTCATGTATGTGAAATCAAAGTCCAACTTTTACAACCTGCGCTGTGAAAAGAACCAGAAGAGCGAGAGCGGGTGACGTGAACTTTCATTCATTCCTTTCCTCTCTCTCTCTCTTCCTTTCTCTCTCTTTTCCCATAGCCAGCAGGGTTAATCTAAGGCATAAAGGTTACGATGTATGTCTTGTGAGTAATGATAGGATGATGTGTGTGGAGATGGCGTGACAGTGTGCAGTCGTTAACCTCTGCTCGTGGCACACACCGCCGTTAGCCGAGCAGTGGACGGGACTTCTCTTGTGTTTCAGCGCAGTAGGGGACGGCCCAACCAGGTGATTTACAGCTCCCGCCATGGCCAGTGCGCGGCAGAGTCTAGCAGATACTAGCGCTGTCTACCACTGATCCCAGTGAAGCAGAAAGACTTTTCAAGCACCTGCGACCTGTAAGAGCTTCAGGTTGAACATGCTTGTCAATATCTTTTGTTCTCATGGAAGAGAATTTCAGTAGTAATTGTGGGGGTAATAGAATTATTACCAGAATTTCTCACTGATTTTACCCGTCTGAAGGTGTCATGTCAGTCAATTTTAGTAAATACTCCAGTAAAGATTTCGGCTCCTTTTTTTCTTCTGTAAAACGAGCCATGAAAGTAACCTCAGGTTATATGAAGCCCCTGCAAATTGACTATAATGTGAGTGCATATTCCGTCATACCCTGTGAAAAAGGAACGATTTTCGCAGCTTTTCTCAAGTATGGAGGAGCTCGAGGAGGCATTTAGTTTCTTTGGGATGTTCAATTCTGTGGCAAACCTCAGTCAAACCAAGAGGACAAGCCTAAAGGACTGCTCAGAGGCACCACACTTCTGGCAGCATTGAGTAGCGTAGCCTATCGCCTACATACAGGTTATGAACTGCTTATATTCATTATTACTGAATATTTCATTATTACTGTAAGTGGCTTCAAAGATTGGATATCATCACTTTCTTTGGAGATGACGGCAGTGCATAAATCCAGGAGCCACTGCCATCTCATTTATCCTTTGCAAATCGGTGCTAAATCTTACAGACGTTCTGTAGTAAAATGACATTACTTCACCTCCCTGTGTAAAACGAATCCCATCCGAATAGGGCTTCAATCACAAGAATTTACAGCTATTTACAGCAATATTGTATTTATTGAAATCACCCTCTAGATGCCTGAAAGATAGTATCAGTTTGAAGTAGATAACAGTGAGAGCCAGCCTACCAGGATGAAGCACAGCCTCCACACGGTGGGGTTAGTTCTAATTTGGCATTACATCCAAACTATGCACTGCAAAACATTTAAACTCAGGCCAACTTAAAATAATAATAATGTAACCTGATTACAGAGCATTTTTGAGGTAAGTCAGCTTAGTTCTAAAGTTTTCCTAACTCCCATTTTTTTTACTTCTGCATCTCAGTTTGGTGAACAATACCTATTGAATTGAGCTTCAAAAACATTCATAAAAGAGCTGCAGCTGAAATAGCAGCTGAAATGCCAGGCAATATGGCCTCAAATCAATGTCCTGATTAATTGAACATTTTACCTCAATTACGATTAATAAACAATTATTTTGATGACGGACACAGCATTTTTATTCGGTACAAGCTGTTGGCTTGGTGTTTGAGTACACACACACACACACACACACACACACACACACTGTAGTATGTTTTTTAGTCCCTTATTATACACTAAAATATATCACTCCTAACTACAGGGGCTTCTGTACACAGTTACACTATATGTCCAAATGTTTGTGGACATCCCTTCATATAACTGCCTGTTGCAAATTGAATGGGACAGAGTCACATAACTTTACCCACACACACCCACACACAATAGTATGTTTTTAAAGGGGACAGTACATGAACATACACAGTGAGGAAATTATTAATGATATATCACAGTATTTTCTTCTATTTATGAATTTATGTATTTTGCATAACTGGGACATATATGTATGGCTTATTTTCATTTCAAAAGTACGAAACAATTAAAATATCCTAAATAAAAATAAATATCAATATAAATCAATATAAAAATAAGAATAATTTTACAGATCTAGAGTGGCACAACAGTCTTATGGCCTGCTTATCAAGTGTGAGGACAATCCTGGCAAGGCCTCAGTGTTCCCCAAAATAGGTGTCAGGAACCTTTTCTTTACCTGATTTTTCATTTTATTAACAGTAGGATGACATTGCTTTGCTTCCAAATTATCATGCATGTGGAGTATTGAGTACTTTTACAGAGTAGTTCAACCAATTAGAATTTAAAACTAGATTTTCCCATTTTTTGGACAGATAATTTACTATATAATACGACAATGATTGAAATATGCTGTGAGGATTTGGGGAAAAAGCAGTAAAAGAAGAAAATAGATATATGACCCTTTGGGATGGATGACACAGAGAAAAAAACAGGCACAGAGAAAAAAAAATAGATAAATAAATTACAATAAAAACAATGTCTCTATTAGTGACACACTCAGACACGCACACACACACACACACACTGAAAGAATAGGCAAGATAATAAATAAAAATTATATTGTATTGAATCCCCTCTCTGTCTCGCACACATGCACATACACAGTCTCCCAGCAGTCATCTCTACAGGGACTGAGCTAATTGCAGTGTATCAGAAATAGTGGTGGGAGAGCTCGGCAGCTTCCAGCTTTTGCCCTCCTGCTGTTTCTACTTTTCTGATTTCCACGCGTGTTGTGACAAAAGTGCAAACCCAGTGTAAAAAATGTCACATTTTCCACTCTCCTGAGACTCCTAAAGTCAACTCAGCTGTGAAATCAGACGCATTCCGGGATGGGGGATTTGGTGTGTGTTTGAGAGAGTGTGTGTGTGTGTGTATGTGTGTGTGAGAGAGAGAGTGTAATATTAGATATTTTGTGCGGGTGCAGGCGGAGTCTCCTCACATTCATGTAACACATGGTTTTATCAGATGACGGTATTATGATAGGACGCAGATACGGAAACTCGGCCCATTCCCCTTTTATTTCTTTTTATTTTATCCCAACATTCCAGCTTGGGGCCAAAGATATATTTACTATAAGTCTTTTCAGCTGGACACTGTCAGCGGGCGACTGTTTGGGGAAACTCACAGCATGTGTTTCAGGGATGCTGAACTTTTAGTTTGGATGTGAGTGGAATAATAGGGTTTTGAAGAGAAAGGCACATGCTTGAAAGAAGTTGTGTACACAGATACACTATATGTCCAAATGTGTGTAGACACCCCTTCTAATAAATGCCTGCACCTGGCATTGGACATGGCGCCAACAGGCTCATGATTATCTGCTCCTATTATTCGAGTCCTAGTCTATTGGCAATACTTCTCTACAGGGACTAGCTGTGTGTGTGCATTTACACATCCGTGTCAGCAATGGGTGCAACTTAAAATAGTTTAATGCATTCATTAGAAGTCCACAAATATTTAGACACATAGCTTAGAACCATTCCCTTTATGAACCCTTTAAACCCGAAAGGTGTGTATGTGGGCCCATACTTTTTCCTTTGCCCTCAAACCAACCATTTCTGAATCACTTTTAGTAGATTCTGAATCAATTCCAGTGGTTATTATATAATTTGTAGTAGATACTGAATTATTTGCAGTAGATACTGAATCATTTGCAGTAGATAATGAATTATCTGTTGTAGATATAAAATAATTTATTGTAGATACTGAAGGTTTTATAGCAGTTGCTGAATTAATTGTATTAGTGACTGTAGAAGACATAAACATTGTATTAGTTTATAGAAGACATTAAATCATTAACAGTAGATAAAGAATCATTTATACTCATTACTGAAACATCCAAAGTAAATACTGAATCATTTATTGTAGATTTGGAATCATTTATAGAAGTTACTGGATCACTTTTAGTATATACGGAATCATTCACAATAGACAATGAATCATCCACAGTCATTATTCAACCATCTGTAGTAGATACTGAATCTGTTTATTGTCTATACTGAACCATTTATAGCAGTTTCTGAATCAATTATATCACTTACTGGATCCCTTTTAGTGTACTGAATCATTCACAGTAGCTAATGATTCATTGATAGTCATTATTGAATCATTCATAACAGGTACTGAATCGTTTATAGTAGATTTCCCTTGTAGATGAGCTGCTTCACCCTAGAATCACATACCAAATACACTCCTGCAGTGTTTTCACTAAACTAATCTACAGAACTCAACATACATACACACACATACATACACAGACACACATACACACACACACACACACACACACAGTCATACACTCATGCACACATACACTCACACCATATATTCACATTTTTACACACACACTACTTTGTACCACGGCAGCACACCTCATCAGTCATGAGCATAAATACACTCTCTCACACACACACACAACCTCAAACAAACAAGAATGTGTGTGGCTACCACAGCTGAGTTTAAACCATGAAATGAGCTTAGCACTAAACAGCAAGTGATTTTGTGAGTATCAGTAACTCTGGCAGACCACAGTATAGCGTCACACACACACACACTCACTGTAGAGGCCTTCCAATCTCCAAGAAAACACCACACTAAGGCACCAGGCATTCCCCTGGCCACACAACCTTCTGAGCCCCAACAACTAACAAGGGCATCAAGTTTTTGAGGGGGTGGGGGGTTGGTGGGGGTTGGTGGGGGGGTGGGGGGTCAACACAGTGTTTGCGGGTGACGGCACGAGAACTTTCAGGGTAGCCGACACTGTCAGCCCATTAAAGCCTCGAGCCTGGCATCCGCCCTCATTGGAACCATATGTGCGGAGGAATTCTCTCTCTTCTGCAAAGACATTCCAAATACCGTCTCTGCGCGCCCGAGACTTTGGTGTTAGTCTAATTTAAGCCGCATGTTGGGCCTACGTCCCCGGGCTTTGATCACACGAGGATCGCTTGGTACAAATTGAACTAACCCGTGCTCCGTTCCTGACGGATCACGAGCGTGGATTTGTTGAATTAAACGCTTGGGTGAACTCAGTCCGCACATGAAAAAGTGGAAAAAAGGGGAGTCTGTGAGGAAGCCGAGCGTGGGTTTTTCACCTAGCTGGCAGGTCCGTCCACTTTTATTACTTTTACACCCAAGTCTAGCTCATGCAAGTGAGCCTTCTGGAACAGATCAGGTTCTGAAGGGGGCCAAGCACCAGTCACCTGTCTATGTAATACTATACACATTGTGCTGAAAAGGTACAACTCTCAAATAATGGTCTGCTAGGTGTGTTTATATTGGGCCCCAAAAGTTTTGGGACACCTAGTTTGGGGAGCACATTTTCTTGGACACCCCATTTAGCTGCTTCAAGTTGCAACCATTGCTGACTCAGGTGTGCAAATGCACATGCATAGCTTGTCTTGTCTGGCAATATGATAAAACTATCTGGAGCAGATAAACCTGAACCTACTGGCACCATACCTAATACCATGGGTGGGCTTGACTGGTATAAAGTCCCCCTGCATTAAGCTGTGGAGCTGGAAACTGGAACTGTGTTCTCTGGAATGATGGATGGTGCTCCACCCAATACTTTTGGGATACGCTAGGGAGTTGGGGATGAGGTGGGGTGGTGACCATCCAACATCCTGACTTCACTACCACTCTTGCCACTGAATACAATCAAATCCTCACAGCAATGCTCCAAAATCTAATAGAAAGCCTTCCCTGGACAGTAGAGACAGTTGCTGCAACAAAAGCAGGGGAGAAATCTTTTTAAAGAACTTGATTTTAGGAGAAGCAATTCATTATTAGCAGGTGTCCAAATACTTTGGTCCATACAGTGTATTATTAAATTGTGCAAAATCTTTTCATTTTTACTTACTCTTGGATTCCCAGTTACAGATGGCTATGGTATTGCTGGGGTTCAAGCTTCCACTCTCATGTTCATGTTGGTTTCCAACATTCCCTCTTGGAGAGCTTCCTTCTCGCAGACTTTGCAACTGTGATCCACTACAACTGATTGGGTGTGTTAGATGTTGGGTGTGGCTGAAACCTGTAGGCAGGTAGTTCTCCAGAAGAAGAACTGGAAAGGGTTGGTTTAAACAGTTGGGAAGCCCTTGAAGATACCTATATTTCTGTGCCTACATTTACAAAACCATTGCAACATTTTTTAATAAGTATTTTATAGTACCATGGCAGATAGTGTTGAACTTTATCAAATCATTTAAGGCAAAACTGCTTTTCTTTGTTACTCCAGTAATCTGATATTATGGTCTTGATAGATGGCTGCTATAGTATTGAGTTATTTATTCAGTGTTATACATAGGCCACCAATTTTTGTGTTTAAATTCATAGGAAATCAGGATCAGTACGTTTTTTTTTTTTTGTTGTTGTTTTTTAATGTGCAAGTGTAAAAATAAATGAATTTGGCTCAAATGAATTATTCTAGTGAATGCTTACTGAAGCAAAAACCACAACTTCACTGATGTGCTAATGTGGTCTATTGATTTCCAATCACTTGATTTCCAATGTAGATTTTAATTAAATGAAAACATGCTAGGAAGAAAAGACTTGGAAAGCTCTGTATACATTCAGCCACGGCTCACAAAGCCATGTCCTCATCTGGTAAGATATTACAAATACCATTTCTGAGTGCTGAGGCAATAAGGTTTATTTTCCACTGCTTCTAGATCGAGTTCGACCATGATAGCTGTTCATTGGGTTAAGTGGAACTGGCACACATGCATCAATGCATGGTGTATCAAGGAGGAACCGGACTCACAGTCTGGCACTAGACACACACTCATACAGTATATAATAACTCACATACACACATATGACACATCTAATGGTCTTATGGAGCATAGACATAGTAGGGACTGTGTAGGGAAGTAGGGAAATAAATAAATAAATAAATAAATAAATAAATAAAAAAAAATCACTAGAGAATCCATAATCTAATTATTCTAAAGGCTACTTAATGCCATATGTGGTCTTAGACTAATATTTATCCTAAGCTATGATGTTCTAAAGCATTTGCTTGGTATGCTGTCACCAGTGTTGGGGTAGTTACTCAAACTTACTAAGTACTTCCCTTAAATTCTAATGGGTTTACTTGATTTATGACTTTCTGGAAAACATAATCTCACTACTTTACTTCTCGTAACTTCTTTGGAAAACATACACACATGTGAACCAACTGGAAAGTAGAAGGGGATAAAATCCAGTTGTCATTTCAGTACTCTATTTAAAAGGGAATAGCCACTCACAGTAAATCACATTCCCTGCCTTTCAACAACACACAGCCAGCTGTGCTGATTAAGATGATGAACGACTGATGGTGCTTAAAAACCGAAGAACTACACAGTAGAAACTGAAGCTCAGTAGAAGTAGCTGCCCTTTAGAAAAAAAACGCAAAGCTTGTGTACCTGTTCCTTAATGAGAATCAAGTCTGGCCTGCTCAGGTGAGGATGCAGCCCCTTCAGTTCACAGCTTAACATACAGCTCAACCTTCTCATATCCCAAGCATTTGAATAGTCTTCAATGGAACTGTGCTAGGACACAGCATATTGTTTTGGTTCGATCAGCAGAGGTAGTTTCGAGCAAATATCGCAACATGTCCTGTAGGCACAGGCCTTCCTTGCCAATATGGCTTTCCTTTAAATAATGGAAAACCCCCAGAATATCATTAATTCATGTCTAACATTCCAACTACACATATTTGACTTGAATGAGGGTAAACGTGCTTGGAGAATCTCCAGCTTCCCTGAACTTGGCTACTTTATATGGGGCATTTGGATTTGGGCATTTCGTTTTCACTGCATGCCAAACTGCTTGCAGCAAGCATGACATTTTTCGCTACTTATTTACCACTCAATTTAATGTATACTATGTTGTGCTGCCAAGTATTTCAAAAGCAAATTGGTAATGAGCCCAACCCAAGCGCATTTAGATGTGCATTTTAAAGAAATGGCTTGAACATGTTGGGCTCATTTACGGCTAAATATTGCTGTTCTTTGCTGTAGAAAGTTTATGGATACTGTGCTTTATCTAGAGTTTTCTTCTGTTCTAACTGAAAAAAGACAGTATGACAGGACCGAGATAGGGGCCAACAATTACACTGTAAAAAAATAAAAAGGCAGGCCAACTTAAAAAGATGAACGTTTTTTTAAAGTTAACTTAGTTTACACACATGCACAAGATTTAAATGTTCAATGTTATTTACCATTAAGGCACTTTTTTATAAATGAAAAAAAAAACGCGAAGATGAGCACATGAATATTAATGACAGACTGGGCCTTATTTTACACCCTGCACAAGGTGCGTTGCGATGCTTGTTGCTATCTTACACCCCACCAACATGTGTCTATTTTCCCGCCTTCCATCTGCGTTGTTTAAACAGCAACTGTGCTTGTGAATATATTTATCTTCGCCGATGGGAGTGGTGGTCTCGAAATGAGGTGTGTTCAGGTAAATTCCTGGCGTATTGCTATCTTTGGCAAGGGAAAACACAGGTGCGCCACTGACTGAAAACAACCTAGACAGATGTAAACAGTCAGTCAGTTATCACTATCTTGGCAGTGAATTGGCAAAACAGGCACGTGCCCAATGCGCATACACCTCCACTTATTACGCATACATGGACATGCAACAGTGTACAAAGCCATAGGCGCTCCAACACTTTAGCACACCTCCCCAGGCCGTGTGCCTTGCGCTACTGAAATAGCAACCCGCCAAAGTCAGACCGTACTTGGCTGTTGGGTTTTTTGCATGTTACACCCAAAACACACCAATGCTTAATTAAAGAGACTTAGGACATGCCTTTTGTGTGTTTCAAGCCGCGCAAGGTGTAGTTTTCCAACGATAACAAAGACACACTGACACACCCCAAATCAAGCTATGCAGTGTACAGTATACAGCCCGTCTAAAGATCACTAAAATAGGGCCCACTGAGTCCGAAACTAACTGACTTCAAAACGTTAATTTTTCAAAACTCTATTTCCTGCATTATACAATTGCATTAAAATCTAGCTGACCAATAAAAGCACCATTGTCATGGTTGCAGACCAAACAAATTAGACGGCGTCAGAACAGCTCATCTTGTTCATAGCAGAACACAAAAGTTATATGACGAGCAGCAACACACTACCTAAAAAAATGCAGAGGTTAAAGAAATTGCATGGCGGAGCAGAGCTAAAAGGCTGGAGAATGACAGTGAGAACTTTACAGTCACTTTATGTAGCCGGTCGATAAAGTTTGTCTATGTTCATCCTGGTCTGTTCATGTCCACAAAGAAATGTAAACTACAGCTTCCCTCGCCGATGAGCACCCGTGTGGAGGAGCGAAATTACAAAGGGCAAAAGTGGACAGGGAGCAGAGAAACAGAAGGAGTGGAAATTTATGAGAGCTATGTGATTTCTAGCCCCGTTTACAAAGCAAAAAGTCCACCAGACTTGGTGTGAAGGGTTCCCACAGATAGAAATCTTACTTGGTGTGAAAATGCCTTTACTCCAATCTGTAGAATAGGACTCCACCTATTACACGGGAAGAGGCCTTCCTATTTTCAGGCTCCTGATCATGGATAACTGTGGTAATGACAACTTCTGTCTCTGAGCAAACAGACAGTTAGACAGTAGCACCACTTCAATGCTATGAAGCTGTGTTCATTTCCATGCCCAAGATCTAGATCAGAAAGGTAAACCTACTCAAAACTGTGTTTTTATATAGTGGAGTCTCACAGCTCGAGGGTGGCACAACAATCTAACTGCCTGATTACCAAGTGTGAGAAGTTCAAATCCTAGCAAGGGCTCAGCACTTCCTCTGGATTTTGGGGCGGCATGCGAAAGGGGAAGGTCTAACCTGTGGATTGGAATATCCAGTAGACAAACTGAATTATTGAAATGTCTGCATGTCAAACCAATTTTTACTTAGCGGGGTCATCTGGGACAAATGCGAGGAGACCTTGAGGTGCATTTAGCTTATTGTTAACTCGTGTTTGGATTATTTAATTATGTTTGACCATGATATATGTGATTGAGCTCATGATTCGGAGAGTCGAATCCATTGTTAGTGTTTGATTGTACGGTTCTTTATCATTGCTGAAATATGCAGGGTGTCACCCTCAATCCAAACCATTTGCGTATGCGTAAGCACACTAACAGGAAATGACTGAAAGTCCAATTTACTGAAAACATCATGGAAAAGACCTGGCACCACATTAGGAGCCACACACTCACAAACATGGTCGCATGGAGACTCCAAAGACTCCAAAAAACAAAAGAGAAAATACCGCATCGTTTTGTGACCGTGACAGGGGCAATAAACACTGTACAAATCTGAACTGTCAGCTAAGCGTTTGCTAAATGCTATGTCTTTACTTTAATTGTATCACAATCATGGTTCCACAAAAGTCTCTTTGGAAGCTGCCTTAATTGAAGGGTTGAGCGCCTGCACTGTTGTTTACTGAACATAAAATGCCTCCCAAAGACACGTCGGGCGTGTGTTTGTGTTTAAGCTCTAACATCACTGTCACCCAGACAGAACGAGATGATAATTGGGAAGAGAGAGAGAATGAAAGAGTGAGAGAGAGAGAGAGAGAGAAAGAGAGAGAGAGAGAGAGAGAGAGAGAGAGAGAGAGAGAGAGAGTAAAGGGACTGGAGTTTAATAGCCGGGATACACAATCGCCGGCCTCAGTGCACTCAACACTGCTGCCAAAAAACAAAAACAACGCTTAAGATTTAAGCTACAAAAACAACGTTTAAAGTGTTACCGAGGTGCCGGCTGCCACTATTGAATTCTCCTGGGCGGTGCGGCCTGTGGCTCTTGGAAAGAGGAGGAGCCAGACCCAAGCATGGGCCTGAGGCTGGCAGTTAAGATGGTCGCCAGTCCAGAGGCGCCACTGCAGTGGACTGGAACGAACTGGCTGAGTACAACAGACCTTAATCATTTCCTTAACACCAACCTCCCTATTATGCAATCCCTCGACCGTACTCAAACATCTTTGCTTTGGAGACTTCTATTCTCTGTCATGCTGAAAGGAAGAACAATTAATCCTAAGCTTTGGCAGTTATCTTAAAGCAGCATTAAGCAAAAATTGGTATATATATTTTTTCTCCCTACAGACTGGGAGAGTTATTAAGTTTTACTACACTCTTATTTTAGGGTAAATTTCTTCATACTGTTATAGCTGGCTCGTAGAAGACAACACATAGACAGATAGGTAACACAAATTGTACTGAAGACTAAAAGTCAAATATCTAGGGGAAATAGGGATCACCACTCCTGATCCAAAGTCATTAATATGGGTGTTTGAGATCTACAACAGAGACAAGAAGAGAGACAAAACACACAGCCTCTCCTAGAGATGTTAAAGTTATGATTCATGTGGTCAGATGGTCAATATTACAACAATCCAAGCTACAACCTAAAATCTGTGGCCACATCACTGTCTGGCTCAATTCCCCTAATATGCCAGAACCAGCCGGCTCAGGAACAGCTTCTTCCTGACACCCATTACACTACTGAACTCCTCATTACACTGACAGGCACAAACTATTACACTGCACTAAACCCAACCCCACACTGGCTATACCACTGCCTCATTATACGTATGATGCATTACACAGTTTCTTATTTACTATTTATCATTTGCACTTTGTTCTATATAGGCACAATACTACATTTTTTGTACTACACTAGATATATCTATCTATATACCAGCATGTCTCAATTACACCCAGGTTAATCCCCTAACCATTGCACTTCCTACCTCCTGCTAGTCAAACCTATCTACTAACAATCAGGACAGGCCACACACACAGCCTAACTCTGATTCACTGTTAGCACTGAACTCAAATCGAGTTCATTGCATTGCTTCATTGTAAAGTTACCTTGCTACATAGACATCTGCTATCTGCCATGCTGGAAATCAGGACCTTCAGTATGAGAGTAGCTTAGCAAGCATTTTTTTTTTCTCTCACAACATTCCTCTATAATAAAGATATCTTGCTTCACAGATTACCATGCTGTGTCAAAACGATATATTTTCACCTTCTGAATAATTGAGCATGGGTATGGTGTGTAGGGCATCATCAGAAGCCTAATACACATGTTCAAATTTCACATATTCTATGTAGAATTGTACATTCTATACATGATGAATTGCACCCGGCACTGCTCACAGTTGAAAAATGATGATTTAGGTGCTTTTCTAGGGGTATTTCTTTGCAATGCCACCTCTCGCTTAGGAGAGTACTGCAACAATGGAAGCATAGTAATAAAAAGTATAAATGCTAATAGAGTTCTCAGAGTTCTTAGAGTTCTCAGAGTTCTTAGAGTCGTACGTGATTCTCTGACGTGAAACTATAACTGAGCCTTAACATCTCTGGCAGCAGAATAAAACCAGCAAAAGAAAACATTCAACCAGTCGATTTCCATTCCGCCCATGTATTGACCACTAGGAGGCCTGTGCAAAGAGGTCAATGTGGTTGAAATGTGGTCCAGGACAGTATTAGCCTGACTATTTGAGAAAGATTTGTACTTAGAACACTCCTCTGACTCACATGCAGGGCTTTTGTAACATTCCTACTATTTTCTGAGTGCTACGAAATGTGTTAGCCTGCAGTAAAAGTAAGTAGAGTTAGCTTAATTCAGCACAAACATAGGCAAAGCTGTTAACAGTGGCATGTGAGTGTGGTCCTCCAGATTAAAATGTATGTATGTTGCCCAGAAACACCTTGTGACCATGTTTCAGTCTAGTAACTCTAATTTAATATTTAGTATTACATGGTCCACGCAAGCCTGCTTTGCTTGTTTTGCCATCTTAGCTTTGACTTTCTAACTGCCACTCCACTTGTCAAACCTGCAGCTCCAAGTCTTTTCTTCACAGTTGAAACTGAGACTTGGTCCAGTGTTAATATGTGCTACCAGGTGTTGTCATGTGAGCTGCCTCTCACACAAGGTGTTGACTCTCAGAAACTTGTCTTCTAATGAGTCTGTCAGACCTCTTCCTGTCCCAGACCTATGTGTGTGTATTATATCTCATATATATATATATATATATATATATATATATATATATATATATATATATATATATATATATATATCAGATCAGACATATCAGATTTTACTTTCCAGCATAAAAAAGCACACCAATGCCTGCATTTCTGTTTTACTTTCTTTAAACTATGGTTTCGTAACAAAATTGTCCTGCTAGTTTAGAGTACCTGTGGTGTTTCCAAAACACTGTGGAACAATAGATGGTTCTTACATTCTCATAACACCCCTATCAGAATCACCAAAAGTGTAAACAGGCTTTATATGTATTAGTTCGTCGTAACAGTGTTATCCATTTACCTACACACTGTACTGTGGAGAAGTAAATAACAGTAAATAAATACTAAATTAAATAATAAAACTGACACTGATAACACTGCTAATTAAAAAGTAATACCTTGAATTAGCAGATTATACAACACAGCAGTACCTCTGAACCCTCAAACAAGTCAAGGAATAGCCACACTTGCAGGCAATCAAACACATATCAAACCTCCATCAACAACGTTTAATCCCAGCTAATGTTCCTCTTGCCACGCAGCGTTCAGGTGGTGTATTGACAGCTGAAGATTCTACATGCATTTGCATTCTGTTATGCTACGTTTAGCCGACTCATTCATTAAGTTGTTTGACAGGCGGACTATTTGTTGCCTTGTCTTACATTGCCTAACAGCAAAATCAATCATTTTCTCTTGTCTCATTTGCCCTGAGGCACTAATGAGCAATTGACATTTCTCTAAAGTTAAGAAACAGACAACTCGCAAAGGCTCTCTCTCTCTCTCTCTCTCTCTCTCTCTCTCTCTTTCTCATTAACCAGTGTCAGTCAGTAGCCGTGCCCGTAGCATGAATGTGCAAGATCTCTTTTTGGTTGAACAGTTCTGTGGTATGAGGGCATTTGACAGCCCCTCTTTGGGCTTGTTTACAGATTCCAGGAAGCCCCACCATTGTATGGATCACTTAACATTTCATAACCATTTTCTGTCTGTTTTGCCTACGGTGGAACAACCCACCTTGTAAGAACCGTTTTCAGACAATTAAACACCGCACCTCTTACAGATAAGAGAGGCAACCAGAGACAGGGTGGAAAAAAGAGCAAGGCCTTTTCTCCCTAACAGATGATTAACAGTTCAAATAGGCGTAGTTGTTGTCAGCAATACCAAAAGCATGGTGTAATCTGATATTCACTTTTTTTCTCACTTGAGGCCATCTGAACTAAGCAGTGCAGGTTCCGAACTTGTCATTCCTTGACACCTAAAATAGGGGAAAGTGCACAGCAGAAAGTGTGAGTCATTATATGTTCATTATACATTAATTACATAACTCAGCAGCACGACTTGTCTTCAGTGTTGCTAAGTTCAGTAACTCCTCATTCAAGACCCTGACGCTGGCCTACAAAGCCAAAACTGGACCTGCTCCTCCATACTCAATGGCAATGGTCTCAGAACCAGAACCAAAGCCCTTCTAGCTTCTAGTAATGTTCAACCTGACCCAACATGCTTCAAGATGCATGGACAAGACAATGATCCAGACTCTTTTCTGTTCTGCCACCAAGTGGTGGAACGAACTCTCCCTGGGTGTCTGAAAGGCGAAGGCGCTAACTGTCTTCAAGCGCTGATTAAAGGTCCATCTCTTCCAAGAGTACTTAAATTATGTCGCAGGAGCAGCTTTGTTTATCTACATATTGACTTTTGTATTTGGCAGTATCTTTTGGACCCTAGGCTATACAAACTAGCTAAGGATATTTCTCAGTAAATAGCAAAGCACTTTTGTAAGTAACTCTGGATAAGAGCATCTGCTAAATACCTTAAATGTAATAGCAAAGACTAACACTGTGTGTATATGTACAGTGTGGTCATCATGTCAACGAAGTAGTTGTTATTTACACTGTGTCAGAATTTCGTGGTTAATGGAGCAATAGAAATGCTCCAAAATTACTTTTAAAATCTTTTAAAATAGAATTCCATTGAAAGCTAAAAAGTTTTTTTTTTCCTTCTCCTGTAAAGTTGCCAGTTTGGAGATTTTTTTGTATGATTCTGATGATAAGTATGTCTGTCTGAGATCACATTACAGCTCGACACAATTTGAGACAAATATGTGAAGATTTGTGCAATGCTAAACTGCTAACAATAGGCAGCCATTATATGTTAGCTATATTAGCTTCGTAGCTCCAGTCCAAAAAAGGTTCTGATTCGGAGCTAAACCTGTTGCATTCTACTTCTGACCACATTTGAAGCGGCTAGTTTGGATCCTAATAGCTTTATGATGATATATTTGCCAAATTCCAGGACCCAGTCAAATACACTAAGACCTCAGCTCTGGCCCATTATCAGCGAGCCCATCTGGGCCCGTTTGCAAGCTCTGGTTTCAGTGCCTTTGCCTCAAGGGGACTCGATCTGGGGGCTTGTCCGGGATGGGGATTAGCAAAGGGGGGCTGCGCTGAGCGACGCTGAACATTTGAGAATGCTGAAGAGAGAGAGAGAGAGAGAGAGAGAGAGAGGGAGGCCCTGTCAAGAGAGGATGTTTGACCTTGGAAAATGGACAAGGTGGAAATCTAGACAGGCCATTACATTAATCCACAGTGGAGGAGCAAAACAAACCTAAGCTTAATGACTGTTGAGAATTGTAGCAAAGAACCAAAGTAGCGCTGGTTAACCAGAGCAGACACCCATAAATAAAACTCACAACCACATCAGTCACTTTCATTTGATTTTCCTCACGTTACATGTATAAAAATATCCATAAAGAGCAGCAAATGTAAGCTTATATTTAGACGTGTTAAATTATTTTCCATTATGGTCTTATGTTACATAATAACCGCTCCAACTGTGGAGTGAGCGCTAAACTTAGAAAAAGAAAATGAAAGGCATCCACAGATATATGACCCCTCTCACTCTCTGTAGTAACACAGGGCTCAAGTTCACTGCCTGCTGTCCACTGCTGGTCTACCACACAACCTACATGCACAGAAAACCACACGCGTACACTTACTCACTTACACACATACACACAAGTCAACATCATCTCAACCATGCACCCCAGCCAAGATAGGCTGTCACTTCAATCAGCAAGGAGTCAAAGGTCATTGAGGTCAAATACCTGACCCCTCTGTCAGGGTGATGGGCTGTGGTCAGTGTCACAGGCTTCATCCTGACTCAAGTAGCTCAGTTTTGTATTTTTCTAATTAAGCAGAAAAAATAAGTATATTTTACAATATTTGCACTGTGTCATATGTTCATTTACAGTCATAGTTCTGCAGTCAAAATCAGAGAGAATTCATTATGTAATTTTATAGAGCATTTAATGTATAACTTTAGGACAACAATGTCCTTATATTGGATTTCAATTTAGCTTCAAATGTGAGTTGTACACATGCTTGTTGAAATTCTTTATTTTGATATTTAAAATGAAAAAAGGTACAATACAAGGCCCCATATCCTCAAATCCTCACGGAATCTTGTCCAACACAGTAAATGTATATACAAAAAGGGGAAGATGTCAATCTGGTAGTTGTTCTTTAAATTGTATCAGAATTTCACGATGAATGGACCAATAGAAATGCTCCAAAATGACTTGGAATAAATCTTTAATTTTAACTTTAATTGAGTGTTAAGCAGGCTCTTTTCTTATATTGTGAAGTTTCCATTTATGAGACACATTGTCTTCTCATCTCATAACTGCTATTTATTTATATTTAGCCATGTCCGGAATTTGAAATATGCAATAAAAAGACCTTAATCTTCACACATCTTGACCCAAATTGTGTCCAGTTCTACATAAACAAGTGTCATCTGTTGCTCTTTCAAACATATTTTCACCCAAATGTGTCAACTTTTTACTGAAGATATGCACTAGTTTATGGCTCGTTTTGTTTTTATTTTTGTTTATTTTTGGAAACAAGTGGAAAATTCGACTGGCTAATCTATATACTTTATAAGATCAAGGTGTCCAAAGACTAATACAAACAGAATACATCTGAGGCTAGAGTTGGGATTTCACAGAGCAATATTTCCTTACACATCTATGAGACATTAACTTTTATTTGCTCTTTATCTGGATATTGCTTGCCAGCTTTCCTCTCTGTGAACATTTGATCAATTGAAATGATGAATTTTGCTACTGGAGTAAAACCACATTGGAAATAACCCATTAGAAAGTTAGGAAGAAGGATTGTTTGTTTCTCCTATAAAATTATCATTACAAAGATGCAACTGTGTTTGTGCAATAATCTTTTCTCAACACTCTTAAAAAGAGGGTTCTTCAAGTGTTCTTTAGTAAAGGTAATGGTTCTAAAACCAAAAATAAATGATTTAACTGTTTTAAAAAATGAAACATATAGCTTTAATAAATAAAGCTTAGTTTAGTTTTTTTTTTTTTTTTCGTTTGTTTTTTATTTGTTTGTTTGTTTTTTTCTCCAGGATTCCCTACACTTCTTAAAATGCAAAAAAAAAATTAACCAACAATCCCCCCGTAACACACACACACATTCTCACACACGCACACAAACGAGCACTTCCAAGATCAGAAAAAGAAAAACATGGCCAGTTTGTTTGCTCTTGTTAACAAGAAAACCTGAGACACTGGATCTGTTTTTATAGCCTCCGCTACAATAAAGGCAACAGGTAAAACACGCAGTGATTATCTTTAATGAAGTCCAGATAGCAAGCCCTGCATCCAGGGGATCCCTAATGAAAGGCTACACCGTACTTTGAAGAGGTTTATGGCTTCGGCAGCTTTGCGTAAATCCAAGCTAAATACGTATTATTTAAAGAGGTATTACAAGCACAGGGTCTATAACATGCAAGGGGTCTGGTGGTGATTAGGGAAACAGGGCGAGGAGAGAAGTGGGGAATTTTATTGGAAACTCCTGGCAATTCCGGAATTCCCTCACCTGTCGAGCTAAATGCAGAGTCACTATTAAAACCCCATGAGTCGAAAAGCCTCACCAACAAAAGAGGCAAAGCCTTACTAGCTGTGCTAAGGCAATTGTGTTACTTTTGTGCATTGGATATGGATAGTGTTCAAAAGGTTTCCAACGTTTTCGGGCAATAAGGAGCAGGGCACATTCCTGCAGTGTCAGTAGCTGATGGTTTCATGTATCAGGTAAAGGGGCAGCTGACCCCTTCTGAAAGAAAAGGGGAAAAGCTTTATGCAATGCGCTGGTTCTCAGCTCATTCATCAAATGATGCATTTTTTAACACATTTTCAACTGAATTTTAGTTTATATAAAATAAAGGCTAGAGTTGAGATTTTGCAGTATTAGCAATATTTCCTTACACATCTATCAGACATTAACTTTTATTTGCTCTTTATCTGGACATTACTTGCCAGCTTTCCTCTCTGTGAACATTTGATCAATTGAAATGATAGCGAATTTTGCTACTGGAGTAAAACCACACTATAAATAAGGATTTTTTGTTTCTCCTATAAAATTATCATGATGCAATTGTGTTTGTGTAATAATCTTTTCCCAGCACTCTTAAAAAGAAGGTTCTTCAAGTGTTCTTTAGTAAAGGCAATGGTTATAAAACCAAAAATAAAAGATTTTACTGTTTAAAAACATGAAACATATAGCTGATGCATTTTTAACACATTTTCAACTGAATTTTAGTTTATATAAAATAAAATTCAAATAAACATGTCAGAGGCCAGGCCAGCACTTCCTAGAAGAGCTGGCGCTACATATAGTAATCACACTGGAATCTCCAATAAAATACATATTTCTCTTCTCATCTCATTTCTCATACTTTATCTTTCTTAAACCATGCAGGCCTAATCAAATTTCACTTAAAGACACCCTAGGATGGGAAACTGCATATGTCTCCATTGAATAACGAGAGTTCAGTACACTGAAGTGACATAACATGAACCTCAAACACTTCACGTCTCTTCACTGAAAAGGAAGTCTGGCCAAAACAAAACACAGCTGTAAAACAGTCCAAACAATTGCAAAACTCCCAAACTGTTACATAAAAGCCTTGGCTTATTTTTTATGCCCTCAAAATGTACATGCCTTCAGCCCGCTAGCAATTGTCTTTATAGCCCCAGTCAAAGCTGCAACATGGTAAAATGCAACAGTCACTTTGGGGAAACATGCTGCTTTTTTTGATACTTTCAGTCCGTTTTCTGAGACAAGCATGCACATCACCTGCTAGTTATTATAAAATAGATTGCTACATGAATCAGGCCTTCTGACCGCAGCTTTTCCTGTGCCAATATCAGCAGAAGGAGGATTCGAGTACCCATGTTAAGCTAAATCCCACCCGACCATATCTCTTTCCTCAATTGTCTGCCCCTGGTAAACGACAAGTGGGTACAGTGCTAGGCTAAAAACAACACTAGCCGACCTGCTACAATCTCTTCACATTAGCTAAACCCATGCCATCCTGAGAGGAAACTGAGAGGACAGCAACAGCATCTGGTAAGTCTCAAGAATGACTGCATAAAAAACACAAAAAATTACAAAGCTATGCTATGCTGTAATATGTGGCTTCTGTGAGCCATTGCAGTGCTGTAAACTATCCAATCAGAAGAGAGCTTTCACAGTTTTCACTATGAAAGAAAATCAAGCAAAATAACAGGGTGGTAAATAGGCTTGTAAAACCGAATCTGTGCATTTTTTCAACCTCAACCGTAAGTCGCATACTTACTATTTGTACATCCAAGAACACCTTAAATACTTAATAAGTGAAAAGTAAACTCTAGGTTTAGGCCATACCCACTCCCTCTTCAAGGCCTCATACAGATATACAAATATTTGAGCACCAAACTGATCCAGCACAGGCATTTTTAGCAGTTAACAGGTACAGAAACAGATACATGTAGTGGCATTGCGTTACACCCCTTGTATTTGTGATGTGTGAAACAGAAAGTCGTGCATGTAAACTCCCCCCATCCCACCCCGTCTCATGACCATTTAGGCCGTCCCTGAGTACGTCTCACCTCCGCCCACCCTGCCACCAGCATTGCTGTGCCGCTCCAGCTTTAAAGAACATCAGCCTGACACACAGAAATGATTACACCAGTTTAACTTAAGGGAGCCAGGAGGGGAACTCCTCTGCTGCTGTAATTAGCAGCAGAAAGGTGCAGGTTTTAATAGGTCTAGAGCTTCACCTATAAATACGCGTGTGTTTGCCCTCATGAGCCGCTGTTCGAATTTCACGAGCGTGTGTGATGCAGCTCCTATGCCTGTCTTTAACCCGTCTGCGAATGAAAGGCCCACAAACTCTGAGCATGTGATGAGGGCCAAACCAAAGCAACGAAAGCGAATCACAAAATGACATAACGCTCCATCTCAACTATGGCATTTTGCCAGGATTTGTATTTATTTATTTATTTATTTATTTTGCTTACCAGAAAAAAAATTGCATCTCAGAAATTTGAATTATTGATACAAAACTGCATTTTCAACCTTGCCATTGCAATTTCCACAGCGCCTCTCTCTCTCACACACGCTTTTTCTCTGTTTCTCTTTTCCCCGGCAACTGCCACTGTTGATTTATTTATTCATGTATTTGTTTTTTTTGGTGGCATGTTTTTCTTCTGTTTTCTCCCCCCGTCTCCTTATCCAGCGGGTTGAGTGTTCCTCATTGCACATCTGTGATTTAGAATAGGGGGCTTCACAGAGGCTGTCAAGTTCAAATCAAAATGGCGAAGACATATTGAACTGCAGAACGTGCTGTGTACGTGTCTGCGTGAGTGCGAGAGTGTGTGTGTGTGTGTGTGTGTAAGTGATGAGAATGCAGCTTTTTTTTTCTTCTTCTTCTTCTTCTTCTTCTTCTTCCCTGCTCTATCTTTGTCAGCTCCAGGGGTTTCTCTCTGTTGTCACGGCGATGCGTGGGTGATGTCAGCGTGTTCTGTACTGCGATTTGGTAGAAATGCGGCCCATAATGATCATGTTTTGTTACCTTCATGCGCTCCGGTGCAGGTTGCCTACCAAACGCCTCAATATGAAAGGCCTCTCGCTTACACTGTAATGCAGTCGAAAGTATCAAAAACTCAGCATGCCTTCACAACTAACTCCTATTGTTGCCTGAGTGCATCAACATCCTTATAAATGTACAAACACACAAGCGTGCGCGCACACACACACATACACACACACACACACACACACACACACACACACACACACACACACACACACACACACACATACAGATAAACTTGCAGGCAGCAGGCAAATGTACCTACAGAAACACAGAGACAGAGAAATATAGGGAAGCTCAGTGAGAACCGCTGCACGGTAACTGTGCTTTCACTTTGAACAGAAACCTCTATAGATCACTGGACATAAAGATAGTATAACCAGTATAATTTTTGGGTCACAAAAGTATTATGTCGTTCCTATCTCACCAAAACCTTGGAATTAGCAAACCTTAAAATAAGGTTAAAATTAAGAAACCGTAAATTAGCAGCTTTACAAGAAAATGGAAAAAAAACTTGCATTTCAATGGAAGTCAATGCAAAACTGTTATTTTTGAGCATTTCTATTTGTCCATTCATCATGATATTTTGATGGTTTGTTAAAATTGTAAAAAAGAAATCCTGCCACTAAAATTAGTAAAAAGGGTGTGACGTATATATATATATATATATATATATATATATATATATATATATATATATATATATATATATATTTACAAAATAAAAACAAAACAAAATGCATAAAATTACACACACACACACACATATGTGTGTGTGTGTGTGTGTGTGTAATTTTATGCATTTTTGTTTTGTTTTTATTTTGTAAATATATATATATATTGTTTTTCATTCATTTAAGCCAATCAGAGGAGAGCTCTATCAGTGTTTGGTTAATTCTAAAGGCAGAATAACAGGGTAGTAAATAGGCTTGTGAAACCAAATCTGTGCTTTTTTCACTCCAACCAAATTTGCATACCTAAGATCAACCTAAATACTAAGATAATTCTATGGAACCTTTAAAAAATGAATGGTAAACTTCAGGTTTAGGTCACGCCTAATTTCACTACTTCCGCTACTTCCGCTGTATACAGATATACAAATATTTGAGCACCAAAAAATAGTTAGAAGACACATTTCACATTGTTGCTGTTGGACAAAAAACCTTGTATCTCCATTTTTGTTGCTTTTCACTTTTTGACATTTGTGATTCTGGCAGTTGTTCTGAACATTCTGTCAAAATTTTATGATGAATGGACCAATAGAAATGCTCTAAAATAATAATAATAATAAAATCTTTATATTGAATATATTTATTCATTTATTAATTTATTTATTAATTTGTTTTTATTCCAGGAACCAATCTCACAATGGCCCAGGTCATGTTTTTCCTCCTTAATTTCCCCTTGCATTATCTGGTCCCCACATAGAGCTAAATACAGTATGTGGTCACATACAGCTTTACTCTCCCACACTTTCTCTTTCTGTCCTTGCAATCCTTTTGTAAACAATGGGCCACTAGAACTAGTAACACCCACCCACCGTTAGTTCAGTAGCACATAAAGGTGTTGTAAAACAGTTAAAGCAGCCCTGCCCCTTGGGACGGGCAGATCTATACTGGACTACTGACACCACTGCCAGTCCTGTAGGTTTTGTTTGTTTGTTTGTTTGTTTGATTGTTTTTAAGACGATACAGATGTTACAGTGTTTTCCTCGAGCAGTAATCTGACTATTACTCTTTTTATTAAGCTCAAAATTAAACAAGCTGACAACTAACTTTTAATAATTTAGGATGCACTCCCTTAAACAATCAGCTGTGTATGTGGCAGTGCATTTACTACTAACACACAACAGACTTCTTACGTTGAAGAAATCCCAAATACCCTTTCCATGTTTTCTAGAAGAGTAAATGTGAGTCCCCTTGGGGGGAGTGAGAGCGTAAATTCAGAACCCACACATTTGATTTCAGTGCAGAAATAAAACAGTAAAGCGCCCTCAAATTAAGAGCTTCTGCAAACTGCAGAGATGATGCACTCTGAGATCTTCTCTAGCAGTACTGCGTGCAGTCAGGGTAGAGGCTTGTCATGCAGCACTGAAGCCTCACCAGTGAGATCACTCTGCCACCCACTGCTTGAACGAAGATGTGTGCCCTCCTCCTCTCCATTTTCATAGCATGTACAGTTTTCAAATAAGCCTAAAACATGTCAGTGGGTAATCACATCCATTTAGATTATATACCCTGCATTATTTACACCCCTTGACTTTACATGACAGGATCCTCTATATATCCATATGTTTGTGGACACCCCATCTAATGAAATGCATTCAGCTACTTTAAGTTGCACCCATTGCTGACACAGATGAATAGGACTCTCTGAAGCTGATAAACATGAACCTATTGGCACCATGCATAATGCCAGGTGTGGGCTAAAGGGGTTTAAATTGGAACTGTGTTCTCTGGAATGATGGTTGGTGCTCCATCCAGTAGCTTTGGGATGAGCTGAGAGGTTGGGGATGAGGTGGGATGGTGGCCATCCAAAATGCTGACCATACTAATGCTCTTGTTATTGAATGTAATCAAATTCTTATAGCAATGCTCCAAAATCTAGTAGAAAACCATCTCTGGACAGTAGAGACTGTTACTCCAGCAGGATGAACTCCCTTTTTAAAACTCTTGATTTTAAAAGAAACAATGAATGAGCAGGTGTCCCAATACTTTCGTCCACAAAGTATTTATACTTTCTTTTCTCCTTAAAATTGTGTAAACCTTGTGCATAGATTCAAATTTAATACTTTATAACTGCAGTGTCGAATTGTCTTCATCATATTTATGCATATGTACAAATATATGCATAATTTAATGCATAATAACTGTTCAATTGCTTGTCTTTACATATTGTCACTGTTGTGCAAAAACCCTATATCATAATTTCTGTCTTTTGTAACTTTTTTGAGATAATGTGAAATGTGTGTTGTTTTTTACATTGTGTCCAAATTTTATGAAGACTAGACCAATTGAAATGAGTTGTATGCTTAAAGTATACAAAATCAACTGAATATTTAATTTTACGCTATACACTATATGGACAAAAGTATTGGGACACCTAAACCTGCTCATTTATTGTACCTTCTGAAATCAAAGACATTAAAATAAAAAGAGTTTATCTGATTTTGTTGGAGTGACTGTCTCTAACTGTCTAGGGAAGAAGGCTTTCTACTAGATTTGGGAGCATAGCTTTGAGGATTTGATTACATTCAGCGACAAGGATGTTAGTGAGGTCAGAATGTTGGATGGTCAAACTCTTCCCAAAAGTATTTGATGGTGCATCAGCATCATTCCAGAGAACACAGTTCCATTGCTCCACAGCTCAATGCTGGGGGCTTTATACCCCTTCTAGTCCAAATGTGGCATTAGACATGGTGCCAATAGGTTCATGTTCATGAGTCCTATTCTATTGGCAGTACTTCTCTACAAGGCCTAGATAAGCTGTGTGGGTGTGTGCATTTGCACATCTGTGTCACAAATTGGTGCAATCTTGAAGTAGCTGAATGCATCCATTAGAAGGAGTGTCCACAAACATTTGGACAGGTAGTGTATTTTTTGTCGATGTCAAATACGTATGCAGTCAGTGCTACTGATGTTGCAGTGTTCAAATATTACACAGTTTTAAGATCTGCAGCTCTATTAAAGCTGGAAATCATGCAGACGGCATCGTCCTCAGAGAGCAATCGATCAATAGCAATATGCCAATCTTAATCTCTCTCAGCCTTATCATTATAGACCTAATGTTCACAGCCCACCCTTCTCTCCTGTGCCCCCTCCTTTGACAAACGCACACACACACACACACACACACACACACACACATAAACACACACTCCTGTCACTCTGCAGCAGGCCAGAAAGCCTCTGCTTACAGGAGACAACATCAAATATAACGTCTTACTCGAAATGAATCAGTTTCTTTTGAATCCCCTTTTGAATCACTTCTTAAACGAATCAGTTCCACCTGAATCCTTCTGTCTGCTCATTTCTGTCAGTTAATAACAGGCTGCTCTGGTCTTAGTCTGTCTTATAAACAAATGGCAGCACGTTCTAGTCTGCTGGCGTGTTAGCAGTGGCTAAGAGTAAGAGGTCAGCATTGACTAATGCCTCTGACCTCCTGCAGCCTAATCTATGGAAGGCCACGGGGGCAATTATGACATTTACTCTGCTGGATTATAATTTCAAATGAGTGTTTAAAGCATTCCCCGGTGAGGCAGCAGAGGCTGAGAGGATCAATAAAAATAGACTGGAGATAATCGATAGGAAATGGACACACACTCGAGTGGCTCTATCTGTGTGTATATATGTGTGTGTGTGTGTGTTTGTGTTGGATCAATAACTCATGTTAAGTGGTGGTGAGGAGGTTTCATTGATGGGTTAATGCTTGTCTAGTTTGTGCTTCTGCTTTCTCTCTCTCTTTCTCTCTCTCTCTCTCTCTCTCTCTCTCTCTCTCTCTCTCTCTCTCTCTCTCTCTCTCTCCCTCTCTCTCGCTTCACTGAGTCAATTTGAAAGACCAGGTGGTGGAGCACACACGCACACAGAAACACACACACAGACACACACACACGCACATACACTCACCAGACTCTGCCTAAGTGACCTCTTGCAGTACTCACCATCATCTCTGATTATCAGCAGGGAATTCTGGGAGGTTAAATACAGCCACGCCCCCCTTTAACCTCCTCAGCACCCAATTGGACAGACATGCTGGTTACTGATGAAATATACAGAGCTGCGTCCAACCTTACTGTTTACACATATGATTAGTTGATAAATTAACAATGGTTGGTAAAGGCCTATTGGTAACGTTAGGATGATGATTATGATTACTACTACTACTCCTATTATTATTATTATTATTATTATTATTATTATGGGCAGTGGTGGCTCAGCGGTTAGAGCGCCGGGCTATCGATAACAGGGTTGTGGGTTCGATTCCCGGGCTTGGCAAGCTGCCACTGTTGGGCCCTTGAGCAAGGCCCTTTACCCGCTCTGCTCCTCGGGCGCTGGAGTTGGCTGCCCACCGCTCTGGGTGTGTGTGTGTGTGTGTGTGTGTGTTTACTACCACAGATGGGTTAAATGTGGAGGACACATTTCACTGTACAGTGTACACTGCACAGTGACAAATATTTGCACCTATAATAATAATTATCATTATAATAATAATCTATGACCCTCTCGCTGGTTCACATGTGGTTTCTTTCTTGGAACACTTTTGGAAGGTACTGCATACTGCGAACAGCCCACAAGGCCTGATTTTTTGAAGATGCTCTGACCTGGTCATCTAGCCATCACAATTTTAACCATGTCAAAGTCACTCACATCTGTATAATTATTATTAATAACAATATCATAAAAATTCTAATAATAGTAATGGCAGTATGTCCATTAGTTCATTATTTCAAAGCACAAATTTACAATAATTAAATTGACCACAATTAATCACATTTTAATGCATTTAATATGTGTTTTATTATGTAATCTATCATATAGAACAGATGTTCAGCTAAACGGTTTATGATGTTCATAATAATGCCACATCTGCACAAACCAGCTGAAAGTGTGTATGCGTTCTCATTTTGAGGCCTAATTCACATGTACACATATAGTGTGTTCCTGATCATCAAGGATGAAAATTCCACTAAATAAATACCTTTAATTAATTAAATGAGAATTAATTAATTAAGTAGTATATCAAATGAACTGAAAAGACACCATTAAAACTCTCCTGAACAGAGCTGCTTTAACACACTATGGTATGTTTGTGTCTCGTCCTCATTCCATCAACCCCTACACACATACATACACAAGCTCTCCTCTTTTCTCTCAGTCACTTTCTCTGCTTTCCTTCTCTACTCATTCTCTCTTCTTAAAAAAACGAAGAAATGCTGTGCACCCCCCCCCCCCCCTCTTTTTCCATCCTTCACTTGTCCCGGCCAAAAAAAATGGTTCCGCCTTGTGCTCAGTCACCTCTCCAGCAAAACAAACCTGGCTTTATCCATACAAACTTAAAGCGCTTTCCTGAGCCTTCCTCGACAACAAAACACATCTTCCTCAAAAAAAAAAAAAAAAAAACAACTCCACTCACGGAGTTAGTCCTTCTGAGCTAGGAGACAGAGAGAGAGAGATAGAGAGAGAGAGGGCGAGAGACACCAAGACTGAGCTGGGAATGAGGCTGAGAATTCCAGGAGAGTAGCTGGTGTAAAGATATCCATGCGCAGCACCACAACAGAAGTGGCATGTGTGTGTGTATGTGAGCGTCTCCATCTTCCTGCCGAGTCGTCACCTTCCTCCCCCCAGTTCAGCGCCTTATTACTCCTGCCACTTGATGCCGCCTCGCATGGCGCTCGCCTATGAATAATATACGAGCACGCCGCTGCACAGGAGTTAAAAGAACACGCTATGTACTGCGGGTCAGAGAGGAATGGGATGGGGGGGGGGAACAGGTGAGGAAAGGGGGAAAAAAAAGGAAAGAGGGAATATAAAGGAGCGGAGGGTGCCTTTGGCCTTGTCCCGTCACAGCCAGCTTTCATTCTAGGCCCCAAATTCTGCAAAGGTGACAAGACACATCACTGTCAGCCGAGGGTAGCAGCCGCCGCTCCATGCCAGACAGCATGAAACGGTACACACGCACACACCTACACATATGCGTACACACTCGCACAGACACACACACACACACTCGCACATAGACACATATACGTGTACAGAAAGCAGGTATCTCCGGAGAGCTGATCAGTCAGAGGGCTTTGCCTCTATGTGTGTTTGTACGTGTCTGTGTGTGAGTGTGTGAGTGTGTGTGTACTCCATAGGGATAAGTCTCTGGCTCCCAGGTCGGCAGTGGGAAAACAAACATTACTTTTGATCATGCGGCTCTAAGCCTCACCTACATGCCTTTGGTGGGGAGACATGCTTTACTGGTACAGGTTGACAGACTGCTGTTCAGATTTACAAGAAGGTTTACACACACACACACACACACAAGCACGCACACACAGACAGACGCCAACATACACACAAACACACAAACTCACAGCTGTAGTACATGCTGCTACACAGGCCCACATAGAAACTTGCATACATGGGCCTATACTGAAGCATTGCAAGCATTGTAGATAGACACATACACATACAGATAGCGTGTGAAAAAAACAATGAGGACACCTCACCTTTCTAAACATATCTAAACACCTGGACTTCTAAACATCTTCATTTGAACCATATTAAGAGTTGGAGGTAAAAGGTTAGGACACCCCCACATTTATTGCTACTTAAAATGCTTAGAATTAGAATCAGGTGCAGCACATCTTCTGCAGATGATTAGAACACAGAGGTCAGAGAGGAGCCTTATTTAAACCTCAGACATTTAGTTGGTTTGCTTTTGACTCTTTAAGTGAGTGGTTTCACCATGGTGAGGTCCAAATAGCTCTCTGAGGCCTTCAGAAAGAAGGTTATAGATGCAGATCAGTCTGGGAAGAGATATCAGAACATTTGGAAATCAGCCGATCCACTGTTCCACTACAGTGGAACACCATTGGAAGTACCACTGGGACCATTTTCCACAAGTAGTAGGAACATCACTACACCATCAACCAGACAAGCACAGGAACTTGAACCAGGAAGTCATTTGCAATCACTGCTAAAGGCTCCATTACTAAACAGATAATAGTGTAGACCGTAGTGTAAACACATGCAGACTGCAGAGACGCTTGGAGCTGAAGGCATCATGGTTATTGGGCGGCTTCTCTTCTCATGGTATCAGCAGAATCCAAATGATTCTGGAAGTATGTACCAGGAAAGTCAGGAAGATGAAAATGACATGTGGATAGACTTTCGTAAAGAAACAAAATGAACATGTTGGAATAGCCCATTCATTCACCAGAGTTTTAGAACATTCGTGAAAGGAACTGAAGGTCAAGATTGACCAGTGGGTCGACTGGAGTCTTCAGGATCTAAACAATGCATATGCAGAAGAGGAAGGAGGCCAGAATTTTACTCCAGGATGCCATAAGATATCATTTCTTTACACAGGAAGATGTAAATAAAAGCTGTACTGGATCCAAGATCGGGATAAAAAAAAATGTTTTGAGGCCAAACTCTTCTCACAAAACTGTCTCAGGCATTGTGTGGTGTATTCGTAACCTCTTTTGTAATACAATCCTATTAGTCAACCTGCAGAGGCATTAAACACTTCAGGTATCAGGTTACTACCACCACTACTAAGCGCAATTCTAAGTTGATAGGTTCTGAACATCAAACCACTCTGACCGGCTATTTTCAGTCTATTTATTAATATTTTAATTGGACATAGTTTCCCAGTTGGCCACTAACATCAATAGCTGGTTGAATATAGGTCATGATATCAGGTGACCAGAATTCAGTGTAAGGATAACTTCGAATGCCAGCATTAATTTGACTAAGATGTTATTGATATTGATATTCCGTTGGTTTTAATCTGAGATATCAACCAAAATTCAACATCTTCCAAGTTTCCCAATCCAACATCATATTGATGTGAATTAGGATCATTAAGTTGTGATGTATGGTGACCAAAATCCTACCTCTGCTAAACGTCTCAAAGTTAATGTCCACACAATGTGAAATTCTAATGTGGTTAGACATTGATATGTAGGGTTATGTCAGAGCTTGATGTCAACCCAGTGTTGGCTTTTGACAGATAAGTGACCTTGGTTTCCAACCAAAATTTCATGTCTGCACAACGTTGGGTTTTGACGTCAACTTGATTTTTAGAGTCCAAAGTCATCCCGACGTCAGTTTGTCTGCTGGGCTGCTGAGGCAATGCAATATGTGATGATTCAGGCATGTGTCTGGTCTTCATGATGTAGCTTAACAAGTAGCTAGTCTTTTGTTAGCTACATTAGCCTTATAGCTCAAGTGCAGTACCGGACTACATTTAGAAGTAGAGGGACCTTGATTCTTGAAGTCAGTTTGATTATAGGCTAAAATATTGCTTAAAAACAAATGCAGTGGATGAACTATAGTTATCCGCTTGAAGCAGAAAGGCTTATTACACACTAAGGTGTATTATTCAGTAACTACAGGGGCTTCTGTACAAACTGGTGGGGCTATTCTTCGGTAACACTTTCGGCCCGCTGGCGGTCCTTAGGCTTTTTATAGGGTTAAAACCTACATACACATATAAACACACACTACCACATAAGAATATATATATATATATATATATATATATATATATATATATATATATATATATGTGTGTGTGTGTGTGTGTATATATATATATATATATATATATATATATATATATATATATATATATATATATATATATATCCATAGGGTATGAAAGAGCTTAAGCTGATAATCAGGTAATCCCGGATACCACTTTGAGAAAAACCCAATAAAAGAAAAGTTCTCACACACTCTTTTTCAGAGCAGCTTGCTACACAATACGTCACTCCAGCAGCTGGTTAGCGATCTGAAGTTACACTTTTCTTTTCTTTTTTTTTTTTTATAGACAGTCATCACACATGTTTCACATACGCCACTGATGCGTGCAGTGTTGGGTTCCCATTGTGAATTTCAAGCATTGTGTCACTGCAAACAAAAAAAGAGAGGAAGAAAATCATCCATTCACTTACAAATCCCTACTGGAGCCAGAGACATTGCTATTCTGCCAGCTAGTGTCTGCATTGTAGTGCAGCCTACAATGTAGTGTGTAGGGTGTGTAAGTGTGTGTCTGCTTGTGTGTATGCGTTTGTGTGTGTGTGTGGGTACAGTTTTCCCTCGTTTTCATAGTTTGACCTGGCTACCTCTAGTTCACCTCTGGAAGACAAGGTTAAGATGGATGGGTCTAATTAAAAGAAGGGCTCGGCCGCGTCTGAAAAGGCCGCAGGTTTCCCTTACAGCTTCTTTAACGGGCTCCATTGTAGCTGTAATTATGGGCTGAAGTGATTAGTTCCCCCTGAAGGCGGAGAGGTGACAGACAGACTAGCCTAAGTAACCCAAGTAACCTTTCAATATTCCATCTGCAGCACATTGTGACGCCAGCACAGGACTAATTTCACCCAACAGGCTCACGCTGGATTAGTGTTTCGCCATGTTCTGATCGTGTTCGTCCGCATTGTTTGCTGTATTCCCCTCTCACTTTGTCTCTGTCGCTTATTCCCCCTTACCCTTTCTGCCTCCCTCACTGACCCTTTTCCTTCGGCTAACATACACAAGTGAGCAGAAATAGGATGTTTGAAAAAATATTTTACAGTTAGGGGAGGTGATACATGCTCGTTTTCTCAGACATGTCCCCCCTTATTTTCTTCTGCATTTAGTTTCATTTTATATTCTTTACTTGTATGTTTTTAATGACGTAACAATATTTTGCACCAATTCCATGTCAGAATTTGCTTCTGCAGTCACCTTTTTGAGTTTTACAACTTAATATACGTCTCATACACAAGTACCGCCTTTCCTACTGCCACAACTGGTCTATATAATCACTGTCATGCAAAACCTTGCATCTCCATTTTTGCTGTTTTTTCACTTTTTGACAAGAATTGAATCTGACCATTATTCTTTACATTGCGTCAGAATTTCATGATAAACAGACACTTAGAAATGCTCCAAACTGGCTTGGAAATAAATATTTTTACATTGACCTGAATTGAAGGTTAGGAAGGGTTTTTCCTTCTCCTGCAAAGTTAACATTTTGGAGATCCAAGGTTTTTGAGAGACCAGCATCTACATGCAACCACTGGTCAAACTGCTTCCCAGAGACAAAGCAGGAGATGTTTAAGGAGCAGTTTAAGAAGAGGAGCCTTATAAATTCATATACACTAACATCAATAACATAAATCAAATAAATTTTGTCTTGCCGGAACAGAGTGGACCAAATATTCTAGTTAATTATAGTTAATAATAGTTTTCTAATCAATCAAATCAATTGCACACACACAGTAATAGCCTGTCAGACGAGTATTTAGTGCAATAGTGGATTTATGGCATCTGACTTTATATTATTTGTCCATTTTTATAAAAAAGGTACACTGATAAGCAGTGGTGGCTCAGTGGTTAGCGCACTGGTTTACTGCTCACAGCGCTGTGAGTTCAATACCCGGGTCCACTGAGTTGCAACTGTTGAGCAAAGGCTCTAATCCTCTCTGCTCCAGGGGTGCTGTGCCATGGTTGACCCTGTCCTCTGACCCCAGGTGGGATATGATAAAAGACGAATCAGATATGGACGAAAGTATTGAGACACCCACTCATTCCCTGTTTCTTCTGAAATCATGAAGAATGAAGATATTAAAAAAGAGTTTATCCTGCTTTTGTTGGAGTAACTGTATCTACTGTCCAGTGAAGGCTTCTAACTAGATTGTGGAGTATTGCAGTGAGGATCTGATTGCATTCAGCCAGAAGAGCGTTAGTGAGATCCTCAACTCCCTAACTCAGTTTAATGCTGGGGGGCTTTATACCCCTTTAGCCCAAGCCTGGCATTAGGCATGGTGTCAACAGGTTTATGTTATCTGCTCAGAGTGTCCTATTCTATTGGCAGTACTTCTCTACAGGGACTAGATAAGCTGTGTGTACATGCAGCTTATGCTAGCCTTGATAGTTATAGTTGTATGATTTTAAAGGTATTTAACTCCCTCCAACCCTCACACACACTGCCACAACCCTACAACTTGAGCCTAATAAGACCCCCTAGCCACAACATCCAACTAACCACAGTAGACAATTGTGTGTGTCCAGTGTCCTGTTTTATGAAAACCAAAAAATCACCCTATTTACAGCCAACCTCTTAACCCCTTAAACAGCCAATGGACCATCAGCGGGCCTAAAGCGTTATTACAAACCTCTATTACCAAAGAATAACCCCATCAGTTTGTACAGAAGTCCCTGTAGTTACTGAGTAATACGCATTAGTGTGTAATAGGCCTGGGTTAGACCCTGAGGGCCTGTATGTGGACACACAATTAAATTCTTTATAAGCTTGTCCTGAGGACCTCAACTTATATATAAGTTTCAGAACACTGGCTGAGTAATTTATACTTATTGATTCATAAGTCTCAAGATTAATAACTAAATGATAAGTTTAGAAACTCCAACAATGACTGCACTTTTATGAAGCATCTTTTTCCAAGAATTTCACTGATCTGGAAACTCCAGCCCAGAAGGTTAACAGTAACATCTCTTCTCTTCTTAGCCACTCATGACTCATAGCTCTTGGCATGCCAGGTGAGCAGGACGTCCAAAACAACGCACGCCCAGCCAAGCAGAGCCACGGGTGCAACCGGAGAGCGAGAGAGCAGATGACACTCTGCTTGGGCCATTTAGCATGCTAGGCTCCGCCAACCTGTGTGCATGATTGTGTATGCCTGTGAGTGCGTGTGTGTTTGTTTGTGTGTGTGTGTGGAGGGGGGTGGAGGTGGGTGTGTTGTGTTGGAGTAATTGTACGTAGTGTATTGGTTTCTGTACTAGGTTCTGCATCATGAGGGTTCGAGGGTGTGTGACAGAGTATGACAGCATGTCCATATACGTAGGTCCACTCTGGGCCGTTTAGCATTTAGCCATTCTGGGCAGCGGCCTTGGGTGAGACGCTGCAGAACCCGTTCCGCCTGGGACACTCTGGAGAATGGCTCTAATGGGTGTTTATGGAGTGCACGGTAACCCGAGTGTGGGAGATTAAACGGAGATTTGAGGCTGGTGCACGTTGGCTGTGCGGGCAGCACGTCAGATGGGCTCTGGCCCTGCCTGGCCATGCGGTAACATATGGGCCGATGGACGTGTGAAAGACTGACACCAGCATGAGGAGGGCAGCCACTGCCAATCACTGACCCGTTTGGGACTTGCCGTCTGAGATAACTAGCTCTGGGGTTTTGTCGGCCTCTGTTTTATTTTGTCTGGGCCAGAGAAACTCTCTCATGCCATGAGTATGCATGAAGCTACCAGTGTTCTGGCTACCAATGAACTTTGTCATTAATATTTTAGCCTTTTATATACAGTGTGCAATGCACAACTTTTTAAACCTCAATCAGATGAATATCAGTTGCTTAGAAATAGTATAGTATAGTACCATATTTCTTGACTTCCAAATACATGCAAAAATCCAAATGAATCTTTTGAATCAAGTCTATTCCAAAACCAGAATCACATTTTATTGTAATGTCATATTTATTATTTGTAGATACACCCATCAGCCATAACATTATAACTACGGTAACAAGGTAAAAGTCATGACAGGTAAAAGTAATAAGATTGACAGGTTACCTGTGAAGGTCTGGGATATACATATTAGACATATTAGGCAGCAAATGAACAGTCAGGTCTTAAAACAATGAGCAAGCGTAAGGATCTGAGCCACTTTCAAGGTCAGTACCTACCAAAAGTGACCCAAGGAAGGCCATAAATAAATAAATAAATAAATAAATACATTAATTGATACATTTATACATCAATCAGATGTATACAAGAGGGGGGGGGTATTCCTATTCTTCTGGTAAATCTCTCTTTAGACACCATGGCCCCTTTAAACTACTGCAACTGATAAAGAAAGCATGCTCATTTGCATTGAAAACAGTTCAAACAGCTCAGCGACTGGCAGTGCAGTCATAAGGAGGAAAGCACCACACCTATTGGCAGTCAGGTTGAAGTAGCAGCAAAAGATCACGCCCCCATCATCCCACCCACCCCCCACCACCATCCACGTCTCTGATACTGGCATCTACACACACATCTCAATCACTAGCCCTTCTGTAGCAGCGGCGCTTTAATGCCGCCCTCTGACAGCCTCTCTATTGTGGCCTAACGCTTTTTTGATGGGGTGTGTGATGGTGCTTAATAACAGAGCTGATAAGATAAGCTCACTGAAGGCTGCTAAATTGAGTGGGGCCTTTCCTCCAATCAACACAACACAGCTACACATGTCAACACACACCTTTGTGAGGAAACGGTGCAAGCTAACACACCTGAATACACACTTATATACACACACACACACACACACACACACACACCACTGATGTAAGACAGGTCCCACAGTGAGCTTTGGACCTCGAGTGTGTGCTGTAGCAGCAGGTGGGAGGGTCTCTAAGTGGGTCTGACTTTGGTTTCTCTTTGAAGAGCCGATCCAAAGAACAGGACACTCATTAAAACCTGTTCTATTCATGAATGTTCAATCATACAGTGTGGTGCAGAGGCTTCAAATAGTGTGTGTGTTTAAGTGTGTGTGTGTGTGTGTGTGTGTGTGTGTGTGTGTGTGTAACAGGCAGGTCAGAAGGTCAGGGCTGAAAGGCTAGTAGTCAGCACAGGATGGACCTTTACTAGCTCATACACAACAGGTGAGGAAAGAGGAAGGCAATAGAAATAGATGTCTTATCTTCATCAGCGTCATCATCATCATCATTCTTCCTTTCAGACCGAAAGGTAACAATAATATGGAGCACATACACTATTCAAAAGTTTGGAACCTAGGTTTTAATATATAATTAAAATATATAATAATTAACATTCAGAATGCATGTGCATTGGTAATGTGTGTGTGTGTGTGTGTGTGTGTGTGTGTGTGTGTGTGTAACAATACACAAAAAACTGAATCTGGTTTGATATGATACAGTGGTGTCTCGATTCAGTGCAGTTTTTAATGCTTCAAAAACAAGTAGAAACTGTCTGACTTATGCTGATATGCTAATGCTCCCAGTTTCCATTTTTGTAGCAAACTATAAAGGTATCATATTTGTTATAACACACTATAAAGGTATCATATTTCAAGCATAGTTATACTTCAAAACATGCCAATCCAACGCTCTAGTCCCAAGCTAATATGTTAGCCCAAGCTAATATGCTAGTTATAATAATAATAATAATAATAATAATAATAATAATAATTAATAATATGCTAGGTTCCCTTTTCAGTGTTACTGTGAGAAAATCACAACACACGGATAAATCACAAGGAGCTTTTATAGAGTACCAAAAGTTGTTGTTTATAAAGAAATTGGCCTGAAATATTAGCAGAATGGCTTATGGATCTATGTCTGCAGGCGGGAAGAGCGAAGTAGGATAATGCTCATGTGTGCAGTGACCACTTCATCAAAGCGTCTTCATAACCTGACTTATGAGGCTACTTTTATGAAGCTAACTGCTTCATTACTTTGTAACATTACTGTTCTTGTTTTTTGCTTTGCTTTGTTGGAGTTGGTAGCCTTGTAACTAAACAACAATACGAACAATTTAAGAGTGGTGTAACGTGTCGAAGGGAATCAGACGCCAAGAAGGGATACAATACTTCACGAAGAACCTATTCTAAAGCCCGAGTTTATATACTAAGCTAGTGAACAAACACAGGTGATACAGATCAGTATCCAGGTGACTGGGAACGTGGAGGGATGGTAGGAGTCATGTTTTCACTCCTGCGATCACCTGAGGGATTCTGGGACATGGTGTCCGGAACCACCAAAGGTACTCGGTGGAGTCATAACAAGTGGCTTTTAAGTAACTTACAATCTCAGTAACATTAATGTCAAAATGAGTTGCAAAGTTTGTAGGCAATAAACAGGACAATAAAAAGAAACTACCAAATGGCAGTCATTGAGGAGAACCTTGGTACCGAGGTTGAGGACCTACTAACAACAAAATATAAATCTTTATATTGTTGTATGCTTTCCTTTGCTTTCTTGGGTAGAAGCACATATAGAGGACAAGGTTGTTGCTGATATCATTCAAATGGCTTATTTTCCTTCAATCATTATTGTGTAGCATTTTGACTTTAAATTGGCTTCAAAATCATGTTGATGCTCCACTGACTTGTAATTAGAACAGTTAGAACAATTAGGACAGTTTCTCTATCATTGCTTCTCTAGACTTGGTACGCTGCTAACTGCACTATGTAACTTTGGTGAAGTGGGCAGGACAGCACTTGTGAGAACTGTGAGACTGTGTCTTATTCATGTAAAATCCTTTAATATCGCTCTACTGCCTCAGTCTTTCTTTTCACTTTCTGTGATGGTATCTTTCCGCTCATCCAGAAATGCATGCAAGTGCGTCTTTCTGTCATGGTGGCTCAAAGCACTAAATGTACTTTCCCGGGAGCAAAAAATACCAATTCTCACATAGTGCTGCTTTATCCTCTTAACACTACTAGCTGCTAACATACTCTTTCTGTACAAACTGATGGGGCTACTTTTTGATAATAGTTTATAATAACACTTTGAGCCAAAAAGGGTTTGCTGTCAAGGGTTCAAAAGGGTCAAATAAGGATCACGTCCAACATATTCTGTGATTTTTCTGTTTTTTCTGTTTTCACTGGTATTATTGTATAAAATAGCACAATACTGGCTAGTCTCCAATTTATCAGTTTTACTTTTCAGTTCCTGGCCTCCATCTGGATATTGCACATCATCAGAATTATGTGGCTGCAAACATTGCATGTTTTTGTTTGTTTGTTTATTTTTTGTATTTTATGTATGTTAGTTTATTGAAGTTATTGAAGTTTAAGTCTACTTAGTTCAGTCTATCAGTAATATTTAATATTAATAGGCTATAAAACACAAGTTACAGAACCAGGCCATGAAAACAGGCCCTTTTATTTATAGTTTCCTCAACTTTAAATACATTCAAACAGGCTGAAGCTTTAAATAGATAAGTTATACTCATAAGTTATACGTTATAATAACCTTGGCTTAACAAACATGGCTTTTATGTCTATTAACCACGTGTTATTAATTAATATCAACAAATACACAGTAAACAGACAATTTATGAAATTCAGTTCTTCATGTTTTCAGGTAAACTGGAGTTTTTATTGAACTCCATATACTAATTTGACCAAATTACTACACTCTGTTATTACAGTGAATAATTATTAATACAGCCAATGACTCCACATTTCGGAATGCTGATGCACACATCCCACTCTGGCCACTTCTGCCATCAGCTCTCCCCCTGAATAAGACAATAGGTGGAATGTGGGCGGCTGCAGGCTGAGCTCGGCCTCTATCTGATTGAAGCTGAATGGGGGAGAACAGATATGAAGACAGCAGCAGCCTTATCAATGAAGGATCACATTTCCATATTCAAGCCTGCAGAGAGATAAAGCCAAGGCTGATGAGAGGACCCTGATGGCCAGATAGTGGCTGAACGAAAAGCCAAAGGGGGAGAGGTGGTGTGTATGTGTGTGTATGTGTGTGTGTGGGGGGGGGGGTCCTGAGTGGAAGAAAGAACAAGGAATGGCTAGCGGGGAGAAGAAGAGAGGAAGAAGAGAGGATGGATAGTAGCTTTCAGCACCCACATTAAAAGCCCAGCTGACCGCCGGTGATTAATGTGGATAAGTGTCCGAGGGTCAGGGACCAGTCTGCTCCGCTGACCGCTCTTAAGAGAGGTTACTTGGAGAACCATTTGTCACACAAACTAATTAAAAAAGGAAAAAAAAAGAGGAAGGCCATGTTTTTTTAAAAAAAAAGTGTTAAACTTAGTGTTAAATAAATTCAAGCAGAACAGTTACCGTTGTTTTCATTCTATGATTATTTGTAATTATGTATATAGTTATTACATAATAACTATGTACATAACACTCTGGCCAGTTTTTCCTTGCCACAGTCGCCGTTGGCTTGCTCACGGGGATCTTTGATCCTTCATGTTATTTCTTCTTTCTTTTCTGTCTCTGTCCTTTATTAAGTACTAATTATGTAAAGCTGCTTTGTGACGACAACAGTTGCAAAAAGCGCTATACAAATAAATTTGACTTGACTTGACTTGACTCGACATATGGATTTTTATTTCCATGCATTCTCTAGTTTAAGTATCAAAAATTACAAGAACAAAAAGTTTAAAAGTTTGTATATAATATTGAAAAAAAATATATATATATACGAAAAATAGCCTTTAAACAAATAACATTGTTGATGTAATTTGATCAAAACAAACTCTCTTCTTTTACTTTTGAACAGGTGGTACAAATATGAGTGGGCTCCATGAGTTTAAGCCCACCCATTTTTAATTATTGACCACTCAAAAAAATCTAATATTCTAATAATCTATTTTTTACACTATCTAATCAAAACAATTTCCATATTTGTGAGGAGTTTAATAACATCAGACACTCCACCAGGGACACCAGGTTTGTGCCCCCACTCCCCAGTTTAGCTAGTTAAAAAATACATGAGTAAAAATTATAAATGTTAATGATATTTTGATTTATAATCAACAATTTGGATTATGAATCACTGAATTACCAAATGTAGCTATCAGCTTTTACACTTGATAACTAACTATGAAGAAAATAAAGACAAATCTCTTAGTCATAAATATACTTATAGACTATTTTTAGCTAACATGTCCATGTGGGGTGTGTATAGGTAGCTCAACTTGGAACCAGAAAGTTTTGTCCTCGGGTTCCACATTGGCCCCACATAGGGACGCCCATTAGGGTCAGTGATTGGACCAGAAGAGGTTAAACGTGGGTCCCATCTGGGTTGTACACTGCACATGGGGCCTAAATGGAACCCCTGTGAGATTAAGGTGGGCTGTATTGATAAAGGCCATTTGGGAAATCCAACTGGGTCCCAGAAAAACGCATGTACAAACCCACTCAGAGCCCATGCCTACCTGAAACCTGTTCCACCCACGTTTGCTGGGAAAGGACAGATACTGGGGAGCTTCATGTATCTAAATACATGGAGGGTCAGTCTCGTCTCTGTACATTTCGTCGCAGTTCCTCAATCTCCATTTTTGTCTTTTTTCATGATTCTTAATATTGTATCAAAATGATGAACATTTGTTATGAACAGACCAATAGAAATGCTTCAGAAATACTCTTTTAAATGACTTCCATTAAAATAATTTTTTCCTTTTCTGAAAAGCTGTCATTTTGGAGATGCGAGGGTTTTACATGACAGCTACGATTGTAAACATGCATTCGCATACGCATTAGGTCACTGATAGGCTGACACGCATGGTTAATAAAGTACATATACGCTGCATGGTCCACCTGTGGGGACAGCAAGAAGACAAAGCTGTGTGCCATGATGACCACTCGAGTGGGTTCACTCGACCCCAAACACACACACAAACACACCCATAAACTCAGCAAACTCCCTCTACGCACACACACACACACACACACACACACACACACACACACACACAGTATTGCCCCACTGACCACACAACTGGCCAGCCACACAGACCCATTATTCATTAGGGTCTTCCCTCATTATGTGTGTGTTATCAGTGAGTGGAGCAGACTAGCTGTTTGTTTTCGGGTCTCTGAAATAGCCATTAGCTGTCTTAAACACAGGGCCAACTGACACATGACTGAAAGACTAAGGAAGATTGATCATAAAAATGGAGTCTGCAGCTTCACAACTGAAGCGGAAACTCCAGAGGAAGAAACAGGCCTTTGTCCAAATGGGGTCGTGACTTTGCTACCTTGTAGCAACCTGACGTGATTATTGGCTAACTGTGCTACATGGTGA